>NC_091211.1:22368456-22380956 GCF_040958095.1 Procambarus clarkii
GAGATAATTGCGTGAGTCTTTATATGCTCATGCTCCTACCCTTCCGCGGGGACGCTAAGCCCCGGAAGCACCTCAAGGTAACCTCAAGGTAACCTAGTACTTTAGACATGTGTTGAGCTCCAGCTCCCGATCCCCACATATTTTATTTAACCTTTACCACTACACCGTCTATCATTCATCTTGCTCACATGTCGCGTAATTAATAAAATATAATACAGATCAAATTTCAATAATTATATAAGGCCTCGCACAAATTGAATATATTCCAAGGGTGGAAGAAAAAATAAAGTCTATGGACTTGGTACCTTCCACAGGCTTTGTTGAGGTCGCCAGGGAAGCCTACCTCGTTTAAAGTGGGATAATGGGGTCGATCCCGATCCACCCATGTTAGTCACCTACCCCTCGGTAATCACCTTGCAAAGCTGGGTGATACCAGTAGCATCTGGCCTTAAGCTTTTGATACCTACAAGCAATCAGACACAGATTTTTTCTTCATAAAAAATATTGGGCTGTTCTCTTCACAACACAAGGATCTCTCTCTCTCTCTCTCTCTCTCTCTCTCTCTCTCTCTCTCTCTCTCTCTCTCTCTCTCTCTCTTTTACGCTTCGTATCTGTCTTCTTAAACGCCTTTTAAATGGTTCCATTTACTTCCTCTTCCAATTTCCTCTGTTTCTCTTCATCTTCTCTTCATCGTAACCTTCCTCCATTCTTTTTCCTCCTCCTCATCTTTTCCGTCCTTCCCTCTCCTTTCCCCCCTTTCCCTCTTAATAGTCTAACCTCTCTCCTTTCCCTCCCATTCTACCTTTTCCTCCCCCCACTTCCCATCTTCACACCCATCCTCTCCCTCTCTCTCTCAAGGATTATGTCAAGGATTGCTTGACATAATCCCAGTTTAACCCGGTATGAACCCGGTTCCTGCAGAATTTGTTGAGGTTTGCACGTTGACTCAAGGAACTCAGTGCTCTGCTTTTTACTGGCTTGCGCTCCACCAAATAAATCACCAAAGCACTTCTCGAACAAAGCTTTTATCAAACTATTCTGTTATTCTCAAACTATTCGAGCGCTCGAACCGAGCACTCGGTTCGAACTAAAGCTGACGACTTTTTTCTCGAACCACAACGCTGTATAAATGCTTCACCCACGTACTACAAATACAAATAATCGCCAACAGAACCTAAACACCTAACCAATGCCTAAATATGTACAGTATGCTAATATAAACCAATATTAATTTATATTTGAGAAAATTTCAGTTTAGAATGAACGGCATGTTCAAATTGATGAATGCGTCTTTTGGGGTCGACCGCTGGATGGAATGGACTTGGTCTGAGGACGGGTTGCTTCATAATATCTCAGGAGGCTTGATAATATCTCAGGAGGCTTGATAATATCTCAGGAGGCTTGATAATATCTCAGGAGGCTTGATAATATCTCAGGAGGCTTGATAATATCTCAGGAGGCTTGATAATATCTCAGGAGTCTTCATAATATCTCACGAGGCTTCATAATATCTCACGAGGCTTCATAATATCTCACGATGCTTCATAATATCTCACGATGCTTCATAATATCTCACGATGCTTCATAATATCTCACGATGCTTCATAATATCTCACGATGCTTCATAATATCTCACGAGGCTTCATAATATCTCACGAGGCTTCATAATATCTCACGAGGCTTCATAATATCTCACGAGGCTTCATAATATCTCACGAGGCTTCATAATATCTCACGATGCTTCATAATATCTCACGATGCTTCATAATATCTCACGAGGCTTCATAATATCTCACGATGCTTCATAATATCTCACGAGGCTTCATAATATCTCAGGCTTCATAATATCTCACGAGGCTTCATAATATCTCACGATGCTTCATAATATCTCACGAGGCTTCATAATATCTCACGAGGCTTCATAATATCTCAGGAGGCTTCATAATATCTCACGAGGCTTCCTGCTGTCTCGCTCCCAAGATCCACGAACCTGGGGACCTACTGAGAACATCAACCCTGCCTGGCCACCCTGATATATATCCACAACTTTCCTCTGAAACGGAAGGTTACAGTGATCGTAAATTTTCTATCCTGGTTTGATAAATTGACGATGTTGTCGCTTGTGGTTTACCCGGGAGAAAAATTGATTCCCCCCTGGAATCAGTGAGGTCCGGTCGATAACCGGGCCGCAGGGACGCTAAGCCCCGAAATCCTCTCAAGATAACCTCAAGGTAACCCACCTCCTTCTTCAACCAAAACAGGTTTTCCATCTGGAATTCCGGCAATTCTCGTCGATAGCTTAAGAAGTCGACGTATGATCTATACCATCTTGATGCTCTGTATTCCTGTTTAGTGGGTTCCGTTGGACTCATGGTTGAGTAACTTTTACCATGTCGTGATTCGTGGGTACGGTGCTCGTATGAGGTGACTAAGGATACAGGTTCGATCCCATCGAAGGGAAGTACAATTTCAGGAGAAAGCGCCAAACCATTACGACTATATAGCACTGGGAAGGGGTCAGGATAAGGATTTGGGATGGAACGGGGGAGAAGGAATGGTACCCAATCACTTGGACGGTCGGGAATTGATCTCGATCCCATCGAGATGCTCGGAAGATTTTCTCACTGAAAAAGGCGTTTTCAAGTAAAACAGAACTTCAGTCTAAACAAGAAACTTCAAGTTGATGGTCCAATACTAAGACACTTCTAAGGTAAACTGAATCAAATGAGAAGGAAGGTTTACCATCAAATTTTAAGATACCTGAATGTCCTTAGGCACAAACCTCATGTTAAACTCACGGTGAACTCCAAGTGAATTTGGGGTGAACTCAAAGTAAAATTGTAGTGTATGCCCAATAAATCGAGGTTTCTAAAATGTAAATTTAGAAACTTCAATAATAAAACGCCCAATAATAAAATCTAAAATTATAGTGTATGCCTTTCCAAGTACTATAAAGTCGTAATGGCTTGACGCTTTCCCATGATAATTCCCTCCCTCGCGGTAAACTTCCAAATGAACTCGCGGTGAACTCCCATTCTTGGTGCGCTCCCAGTAAACTCATCGTATACACGCAATAAACTAGTAGTGTATCAGTGAACTTGTGTTAAACTCCTGGTAAACTCACAGCGAGCTCTCAGTAGCCAGACAAGGCCATGTACTCCCAGTAAACTCCGCCGCGGCCCTCAAAGCTCAATTCCCTTGTCTGTTTATGATCGTGGGGCAATTTTCCGGCCAATGTTTGGCCGCTCAGCTCAAAATCTTGGCTCTGAGATTCCCAGCTCGAGCGAATATACTATCTACAATTCCACGAGCGCCCTTGGCACGCAAACAGAGTGCCAAGGTCGCCTGGCAACGGCTAAAAAAGAACAAAGAAAACAAAATAACTGGGTGAATAACAAGAACATTTCAAACAAGGGATGCTATAACAATGTTGATTCATTTTAAGACACTATAGTGCTCTAGGTTGAAATTCTGTTGCACACTAACAGCCCCATTCAAAGATGGAGAAACTGCTCACCCGAAGAGCTCGTAAAAACATCATTTACTGTTTGAATCTTCTCAATAAAACATATAATTTATTGGGACTGCTTTAAATGTTTAAATATGTATTCCCTAGACCTCAGGCAGGAGAGATACATACAATTTTACACTTGGACAATATTAAAGGCACTGATTCCAAATTTGCACACAGAAATAACAGCACATGAGCCCAGGAGGCATGGCAGGATGTGCAGAATACCGAACCACACACTAGAAAGTAAAGGAACGACGACGTTTCGTCCCTTCGACCCAGAATCGACTTGCGAATGGTCCAGGACGGACCGAAACGTCGTCGTCCCTTCACTTTCTAGTGTGTGGTCTGGTCAACATATTTCAGCCACGTTAGTGTGACTCCTCGTCTGCAGAATACCCTTCCGTTGAGAAGCAGAGATGCAATAGGTACGCTGAGAGTGAACACAAGACTTTTCAACACTCTCCCTCTACACTTGAGGGGCATAACTGGCCGTCTTCTCACCGTGTTCAAGAGAGAAAGTGATAAACACCTCCAAAGTATATTTGATCAATTAGAGTGTAATCACACGTCAGGAATGCGCACAGGTGCGTCTAACAGCCTGGTTGACCAGACCACCAACCAAGAGGCCTGCGGAGAGACCAAGCCACGGAGGCGTCCGTTCCTGAGTTACAACGAGAGGTAGACCTCTATACCGCTTCCAAGAGGTCGACCTCAGCACACACCCTCCAAACACCCACCAAACACCCTCCAAACACCCACCAAACACCCTCCAAACACCCACCAAACACCCTCCAAACACCCACCAAACACCCTCCAAACACCCTCCAAACACAATAACCATCATGAAAGTTATCAAATTTTGAAATTAAATCCAATATATAAGATGATAATATCATTTGCCGCCATTCAGTGAAACGTGGCATTTAGGGAGGGCAGGAAATACCCCTAGTAATTCCTAGGGCACGAAATTGGATGAACAACCATTAACGAGAATTTTGTCCCAGTCGTTTTGGTTTTATTGACGAGAATGTCGGATTTAGAAGCAAGGGGGAGATACAATTTTGTTTATATAACTTGGCCAAGATTAAATTCGAAAGCATTAATAAGATATTAGTAAGGTCTTCAGAATTATTGCTTAAGTAGAATGAAGAAAGAATAGACTAGGTATTTGTACATTAGACTGTGCATACAGAAGTCCATATATGCACGTATGAATTGATGCATAAGAATATGTATGCATAAGTTTATAAATGCATACTTGAATACATATGTAAGCCAATGTATATATGAAGGCATGCAAGAATAATGAAAATAGATGGAAAGTTAGAATGAAGACTGTCTTTTCGAAGTTAAATATCCAAATATTTTCTATTTGTTCATCAGTCTCCCTGCTTTGTTCTCCTAGTGTTCTGCATTATTCTCCTGCAGTGTTTACCAGCACTGTTCACCGCCAGTGTTCTTCTTCAGTGTTCTATTCAGTGGTCACCTGCAGTGTTTTCGTGCAGTGTTCTTCAGCGGCAATCCCATTGCAGTGTTCTTCAGTGTTCCCCAAAGTGTTCTCCTACAGTGTTCTGCAACATTCTCTCGCCGCAGCCCCACCCTTCTTCTGTCAAAACTCTTCAGTGATAATATTTATCTTTCATTTGGGTTCAGCTCATCCTGTTGACTTTTCCGCCCTCGGTGGCGACGGTAGTGGACCAGAACTACACTCTCACTTGACCAGCGACCTCTCCACACCTCCCTCCCCCTCTCTCCATCCTTCCTTTTACGCTCTCTTCCTCCCTCGTGCCGTACTAAGTGCTCAACCCCTGTTGCGCTCCGCCCCCTGTCATGCTCTCCAACCCTTGTTGCAAGCGTCCTCTGTTACATCGCTCTGTTTTCCTGTTACATCTGTTACAGTCTCTTTCCTTTCCCACCACTCCTGTCTAATCCGCCTTTGTTACGCTTCTGGATTCCCCAGCCCTCTAGCTCACGGTCTTGCTTCATGCAGGTTGGCGTTCAATCCCTCGACTGTCCAAGTGTTTGGTCACCGTTCCATCCCAAATCCCTATTCTGACACCTTTCCAGCTGCTATATAGTCGTAATGGTTTGGCGCTTATTTCTCTGATATTTTATTTCATTCGATAATCTCACTGTTCTCTGTCTGGATATGGGTTCATGACATGTGTTGCTGGTGGCCAGGGTGTAGGGTGGTGGCTACCGTCATTATGAACCCATGGTGAAGCCAAGCAACCTGTCCAGACGCTGTCGTGGTGTTAGTGTCACAAACACATATTTGTCTTTTACAGCCAAAGTATGATAGATATAATTTTTTGACAATTTTGCGGAGAGCAGTGGGTAACATTTTTGTATACAGTAAGAAGAAATTTTTGTTTTGCATTTAGTTTTATTTTATAATGTTTTTAAAGGTCTAACCAGTAAAATGTTCACAGGGGTTCTGACTGTAGTCGTTTTAATGCTATTGCCATAGACCCAAACATTTTGGGGACGTACACCAACTGAATCCACGGTATATATATATATATATATATATATATATATATATATATATATATATATATATATATATATATATATATATATATATATATATATAACAGTGAGTATGGGTAAGGGAGTTTTGGCTCTTAATACCCTGCATATATTACCCTTATTAAACCTGCTGCGCTATAATTTAACTTATTAAACTGTAGTGGGTTCAGAATATTTAGACATGTTTCAAAGAGGAGGTAACAGCGAGGGTCAGATACAGACCATCCTCCTCACAAGAGTAATGAGCTGCATCTACTTTAAATGATTGGTGTATTTCATGGAATAAATCTGCTTTTTAGTGATACTTTCAAAATAATTTTATTTTTTACTTTAAATACGACCCGTCAGTACAGCAATGTCTTCGTTTCTTGCAGGCGGCCGTTCGATCGCTCTGGTTCGAAGCTCCAGAGTTCTGAAGCTTGGGTTCGATCCCTGACGGGGATCGAACCAAATCTTCAGGCCACCATTGTTGCACACACTAACCAAAGACGTAACACCCATCTCCACTCCACAACAAAAATGACCCCAAAAGTAAAACCTTTTTGTTACACTCTGCGGAGATCAGCCAAAATCGGCCAGAACCGCCACCAACACAATGGGTCGGGCTCAGCAAGGGCGCCGTCGGCGGTGATATTATGGCTCCACAGTTTAGGGCCAGAGACCCCCTTAACACCGTCTGAAGGGACCACTACCACTGGCTGTGGGAACCCGAAGTCACCTTCCTCACATACTCCAACATTCCAGCACGCCCCCGTGCCCAACACCAGTACGAATCCCAACCAACCCGAAGCCCAAATCCAGAAAGACTCCCTATAGACAACCCGTGACTCAAACCCACTTCGAGTCCCAAATAGCTCGAGCCACAAACAGCCTTATTCCTAAAGAGCGCGAAGCCCGAAACCAGCACGAACCCGAAAGAGCCTGAACCCAAAAGAGTCAGAAGCACCAATTCTCCCTCGTTCCGGGGGAAGCATTGCCAGGCGGTGATGTTGTTTTGTTAAGTCTCTCCTCATTTAGCGTGTCCTTTTTTTCTTTTGTTTTCTTTACATTTTTTCTGTTTTCTTTCCGTCTGCCTCTTAATTTGTTGTTCACTAAGTACGCCCTACCATTTATTGTAGTGTAGCATGATCCACCTGTCTATGCTGCAACAGCATAATGCTCCACCTGTCTATGCTGCAGCAGCATAATGCTCCACCTGTCTATGGTGCAGCATCATGCTCCACCTGTCTATGCTGCAGCAGCATAATGCTCCACCTGTCTATGCTGCAGCAGCATCATGCTCCACCTGTCTATGCTGCAGCATCATGCTCCACCTGTCTATGCTGCAGCAGCATGCTCCACCTGTCTATGCTGCAGCAGCATGCTCCACCTGTCTATGCTGCAGCAGCATAATGCTCCACCTGTCTATGCTGCAGCAGCATGCCCCAGTAACAAACGGTCGACGATAACGAGAGCGTCGGAGGATTCCTGAAGATTTAAGTTGCCAGATGCTCGAAGTTTTCTGTATTAGGTGGGTCATAAGTTCTATTGGTGGAGACGATCATTCGTCAACGCCAGAATTTTTATCTTTATGTATTCTGGAGAGAGAGAGAGAGAGAGAGAGAGAGAGAGAGAGAGAGAGAGAGAGAGAGAGAGAGAGAGAGAGAGAGAGAGAGAGAGAGAGAGAGAGAGAGAGAGAGAGAGAGACCCTCTTGCCTCAGGAATAATGAAAATATTGACTTACTGACAATTTTTTTGTGCCAAGATACAGATCCCTGATCTAGACCGACAGTTTCCACAGCTTGATCCATTATTAATAAATGCTTCACCCACGTTATATCTTCACTGCACATAGCCTTCATCACTACACATAACACTAATCACCATTACCATGCTCACCATACAACGTATCGATCACTATAACCATGCTCATTACACACCATATTGATCACTAACTATTTTTGTTATTTGCGACAGTCACTAACCGTCTATGCTACACTCAACAGTCATAAATAACAGTCTCCACTAAACTCTGCATCACTGCAACACAGAAAGTTGCACCTAAAATGCATATCTGTCATCTGAACATTCGCCTTGTATGACAACACTATTTTTTTGTATTAATACATGAGGTACATCTGCATTAGTGCAGCTACCCTAGACTATATGAAGTGGAGTACAGTGTGTCAAAAAAGCTAACTAGGTGATGCTAAAAAATCCCCATCACACAGGATGGTTAGTCATACAGGCTGTGGTGGGCTGTGGTGGGTATGTGGGCCTGCGGGCCGCTCCAAGCAACAGCCTGGTGGACCAAACTCTCACAAGTCAAGCCTGGCCTCGGGCCGGGCTTGGGGAGTAGAAGAACTCCCAGAACCCCATCAACCAAGTATCATCCAGGTATACAGAGGCATGTGATGGGCGGTCTGCACTGGCAGACTCCGGATGCATTTTGAGGATATCATCAACACAAGATTGAATAAGGTAGCAGTGGTAATACAAGTCCCCATCTCGCAGGATAGCTAGTCATACAGAGCCATGTGTTTAGTAGCCTGCACTGGCAAATTTTGGGTACATTATGAGGATATCTTCAAGAATACGAGAGTGAATAAAGTAATTGCAAAGATAACCTCTCCGACCCTGTATGACAGTATCCATACAATTATAAGTCACCAAACAAAGTTGTGTGAGGCTAACCCAAAGCGTCTGACTTTCAACCGTGAACAGACTGACAGACAGATAGAAATAGACCGACAATTGCAGACAAACAGACAGACATTCTATTTTATCGATTTTGATTTTTGTCAGCTAAAGCGTTGTGTGTGTACAAGATTTCATTGAACTTTGTTTTATTTTATAGCAAATGCAGAATAGGCGTTATATGCTTAGCAAAATCATATATAAACCTATATTTTCATTTCTTTTGCTCTTATTCCATTTCTAGATTACTATTTCCTATCTGAAAGACTCTCTGACTAATTTATTCCGTATTTCCTATTATTAGCAGTCTCCTATACTTTTTTTCCCCCCTTGTTTCCTATTTTTTATCTTGTCCCCATTTTCCAGAGCAGGAAGCCCAATTATTCCGCTTGGCCAGGACCACCCCATCCACCGATCAATACCTTCCAAGAACAGTCTTTAAAATACCATCTGCCCGACGCCTCGACCTACACCTTCGGAGTACTTTTATACCTCCAACATTAATAGATGTCGTGACGAAGAGAGAGAGAGAGAGCGAGAGAGAGAGAGAGAGAAAGAGAGAGAGAGAGAGAGAGAGAGAGAGAGAGAGAGAGAGAGAGAGAGAGAGAGAGAGAGAGAGAGAGAGAGAGAGAGAGAGAGAGGGAGGGCATTATTATAGGAACGCGCATAGCCATTACGACTATATAGCACTTGGAAGGGGTCAGTATAAGGAATTGAGATGGGACGGGTGGAGGGGAGGAGGAGGAATGGTGCCCAACTACTTAGACGGTCGGGGATTGAACGCCGACCTGCATGAAGCGAGACCATCGCTCTACCGTCCAACCACAGTGGCTGGGCAGGAGAGAGAGAGAGAGAGAGAGTATTATAATACACGTTGTATTATATACAATGTGTATATATTTTATACGTCTATATAATACACGTTGTTATACATATCACGGTTTCTCTGTGTTGTAAAGGTGATTATTATAGGTTGTTGTGAGCTTGGTGTACGGGAGACGGAGTCCGGGATATTGTTTATGTAATACGCCAATGTTCCAACTCGACGGTGGCTCATGTCAGTGCAGATTTGGCTAAGTGGGCGGGAAGGACTTAGTGGGGCAGGTTCCGTTCCCAGGTCTTGTTCAAGAATTGTTTTTTCTTTTATAAGTTCTAGTTTACTCCGCTTCTTCCTTAGGTCACAGGTCAACCGTCTATTCCTGTCTCGATCCGCAGGTGTCGGAAACAGTGTCACCCCATCTTCTAGACTCTCATCGACTGGCTTCCATCTTTATCATGTCTCGCTTCCACCTCCGGTTCAGGTCTGGCCTCTTCAACCCTTCGTCCGGGTCTATCCTCCTCCTAACATCCTCCAGATCTTGCCTCCAGCCCCCTCTACCACCACCAAAGTCTCTTTCCCACCAGCCTGAGGCTGCTAATGCAACTTTATGGACCAAAACACAATAACTTCCGACGATATAAAGTCCAAAAGGGCCGTAAACCGCCCCGTTACTCAGGAATGATCATATTTACCTGGCTACACACTCCTGCTCTCACGAGACCCCGAGCCATTCCCACGTCTCCAAATGTACATCCCACAACGCAACTGACTGTAGGTTATAAGTCAACCGTAGTAATTGTACTTGAGTTTCAGTATTTTTTTGGTATCTTCCTGCCTAAGACGGAGGTACTGTAGGTGCCGGGTGCCGCCACCGGACTTAAAGATTGCCCTGACTGCCGTTACATCATTAGTTGTGGGAGTTTGGAAAATATTATCCCTGCAACACGGAGCTCAAGACAGTCGACCGCTGTTGCACTGGTGGTTGGGTGTGTGTGTGTGTGTGTGTGTGTGTGTGTGTGTGTGTGTGTGTGTGTGTGTGGGGGGGGGGGGGGGAGAGGATATTATTGCCTCTGCAACACGGTATCTTCCTCGATAGGTTTTACTCTCTCGTATCTCAGGCTGTTATATATTTTCTACAGTCTGTATGAAAACTCGCTTTGAATACTGCAATGTTATCTTGAGGTTATCTTGAGATGATTTCGGGGCTTTAGTGTCCCCGCGGCCCGGTCCTCGACCAGGCCTCCACCCCCAGGAAGCAGCCCGTGACAGCTGACTAACTCCCAGGTACCTATTTACTGCTAGGTAACAGGGGCATTCAGGGTGAAAGAAACTTTGCCCATTTGTTTCTGCCTCGTGCGGGAATCGAACCCGCGCCACAGAATTACGAGTCCTGCGCGCTATCCACCAGGCTACGAGGCCCCCATATGTTGGCCTAGCTATTTTCTGAAGTTTATGATAGCATCTCTACCATAACTATGGCACAACTGTACCACATCTGTATCACACCTCTTCCACAAACGTACCACAACCGTAGAAAATGCAGCAATAATAATAATCTTTCGATTATGTCTAAACATTAACACATTGAACGTTAATCACTTCTTAACTGTTAAAAAAATGGTCAAAAAAAGGAAACTCTTCAATTCTGAACATAAGAACAGGAGATTTAAGGCCTATTGGCTTATGCGAGTTAGCTTCTACTTATATTCAACCAAACTCATTCATATTCATGTCTACGCTTGAAACAATCCAGCGATCTTTCTTCTATTATAGATTTTGATCTATTGATCTGTAATAAATGTGTTAGAAAACATGCGAAGCTTTCTAGCAAATAGCTCCAGCAGTCCAAAGATTAAAAAGTTATCCAGTACTCAGCAAATAGAATATTACAATAGATATATTGGTGGAAAATATATACATCTGAAACACTGCGTCTGAGTCATTGTCTAGTATGACTGACTGTATCAAAGGATTAGTTGGACGATTTGAATTCTTGGATCAGTCATGGAATCTCAGAAAGTTCTTTTTCAATGACAATGGGAGGTATCTTGGACGTTTTAGTGACAATGGGAGGAATCTTGGAAATTTTTACTGACAATGGAAGATGTCTTGGCAATTCTAGTGAAATGGGAAGTATCTTGGGAATCTATTTTGTCATCTGAACACAGACGAAGTCGACATCCATAGCTGCCTTCTCATGTTAATACAATAAGGGAAGTCCTTTCAATTTACAGCTTTTATATCTTCCAATGAAAAAGATGCCTAGGCAGGGAAGGATGGGACCGATTAACATAGGTAACGTTGGAAACACATGGAGAAAATGGGCTAAGAAATTAAATTCCGTCGATAGTCACACTAGACGCAATGTTGACATGACCACGGTTGCCTCAACAGGACTTGAGGTGATGATATGAAGACCAGAGCTATTTCCACAGGACCTGAGGTAATGATAACATGATCAGAGCTATTTCCACAGGAGTTGAGGTAATGATAGGATGACTAGAGCTGCTTGAACAGGACTTGAGGTAATGATATCAAGACCAGAGCTGCTTGAACAGGACTTGAGGTAATGATATCAAGACCAGAGCTGCTTGAACAGGACTTGAGGTAATGATATCAAGACCAGAGCTGCTTGAACAGGACTTGAGGTAATGATATCAAGACCAGAGCTGCTTGAACAGGACTTGAGGTAATGATATCAAGACCAGAGCTGCTTGAACAGGACTTGAGGTAATGATATCAAGACCAGAGCTGCTTGAACAGGACTTGAGGTAATGATAGCATGACTAGAGCTTCTTCCACTAGACTTAAGGTAATGCTAATATAACCACAGCTGTCTCAACAGGACTTCTTGTTGATGAACGCCGGTAAGAAGACAGCCACTAGACACTGCACATTTCATCCCAACGATGAAGACTAATAGTTACTAAACAATATAGTTAGTTCATCATCCCCAGA
>NC_091211.1:22385956-22398456 GCF_040958095.1 Procambarus clarkii
CACATACATACATGGGTGGTGGTGGCTTAGTGGACAGCTCTTTTGACTCGTGGACCTAGGGACCGGGGTTCGATCCCCCGGCACCGCAAGAAAAACAAATGGGCAGAGTTTCCTTTATCCTGATGCGTCTGTTATCTAGCAGTAAATAGGTACCTGGGTTACCTAGGTTAGAAAGCTGCTAATGGCTGCTTCCTGTGTGTGTGTGTGTGTGTGTGTGTGTGTGTGTTTGAATGTGTGAGGATATAATGTCTTAAAGATAGCGGGCATAAGATTCAGTAGAGAATAACCAGCCTGAGGATTTCAGCGCAGTTTTATAACGTTCACATATGTAAATTCTGAGTGTTCGGCTCAGTGCCCCTGTTACTGCCTCCTTCTTCTCCTCCTCCTTATTATCTTCCTTGTCCACCTCTTCCACATTCTCCTTATGCTTTTCCTCTTTCTCGTTCTCCCTCTCCTCATCTCCATCTTGCTCTCTTCTCTACTTCATCATTTTTGTTTCCATTTTCGCGTTACTCTTTTTTCACCTTCTCTACTTCTCCTCCTTGTTTCTCTTGTTTTGTTTCTTGCTGGGAAACTCGTACAGATGTGTACTGCTTAAGTTAATTATATAAATTTATCTTATTGTTTTCTAGAAACCAAGTACACACACACACACACACACACACACACACACACACACACACACACACACACACACAGGTAGTGCTGTGGTGGAGGCTGACTCCATACACAGTTTCAAATGTAGATATGAGAGAGCCCAGTAGGCTCAGGAACCTGTACACCGGTTGATTGACAGTTGAGAGGCGGGACCAAAGAGCCAAAGCTCAACCCCCCCAAGCACAAATAGGTGAGTACAAATAGGTGAGTACACACACACACACACACGCACACGCGCACACACACACACACACACACACACACACACACACACACACACACACACACACACACACACCGAGGTTACGGGGCCTCGTAGCTGAGTGGACAGCGCTTGGGGGGTCGTATTCCTAAGGGCACGGGCTCGATTCCCGATCGATGCAAAACAATTGAGCAGAATTTCTTTCACCCTTATGCTTCTGTTCACCTAGCAGTAAATAGGCACCCGTGAGTTAGACAGCTGCTACGGGCTGCTTCCTGGGGATGTGTGTATATGTGTGTTAGAGAGAATATACGAAGCAGAAATAATAGAGGAAAAAAAAGATCGATAAGAAAGGCGGGGGTCCAAGAGCTAGAAGCTCATGTATACACGCACAAAAAATAGTAAATACACACACACACACTGGCTTCTCTCACTCAAAGACCTTCAGTATTCAAGCCACGCAGCCTACTGGCACGGTTTCATTTACGCATGTTTAATCAACAATATAAATTTCGATGTAAATCTTTGAAAAAGAAACACCCTCTGGAATTTAAGAAACATTGACTCAGGATGATGACTTTTTTTGTTTAAACTCGTGTCAATATACACACATACACACACCAGGACCGGAAGGTGTATTCAGGCAGGCAACAGAGCCAACCAACCAAATATACACACAAAGGCACTATACTGAAGCGACATACCAGGTAATATATATATTAAATTCTGGAAATGGAGAGAATCTAGTTACGAATTCCTTCACCTATGACTTTCTGACAACCTCTGAGGCTTAACATATCAACCTCCTGCGTTTGTTTTCACAATGTTAGACTGTAACATTGCTAGAACTATCAGGTTAGGATATAACTAAGACTGTCAGGTTAGAATGTTGCTGGAACGTTCAGGTTAGAATATTGCTAGAACGTTCAGGTTAGAAGATTGCTAGAACGTTCAGGTTAGAATATTGCTAGAACGTTCAGGTTAGAATATTGCTAGAACGTTCAGGTTAGAATATTGCTAGAACGTTCAGGTTAGAATATTGCTAGAACGTTCAGGTTAGAATATTGCTAGAACGTTCAGGTTAGAATATTGCTAGAACGTTCAGGTTAGAATATTGCTAGAACGTTCAGGTTAGAATATTGCTAGGTCTATCAAGCTTGAACGCTGCTTGGTCTATCAAGCTAGGACATTCCTTGGACTATCAGACTGCTATATGAACTACTGAATTATGTAAAATATCTGTATGCAGATGCCACAGCTCTCTCGGCCGGGCGAAAGAGAATTATGCAGATTAGTTGGGAAAAATTGTACTGAGGTGTGTTAGAGAGCGTATGCGAACATAAGTAAAGTTGAGGTGGAGGAGAGAGCAAGGATATGTTCTGCTTGAAATTAATATATAAACAATGAAGTTTATATGTGAACAATGAAGTGTTGGAAGTGGTTTTATCAGTTCAAGGAAATTATCAGGACAAAAGCGCTGTTATTTCAACACTATTGCGCCTGGAAGGTTCATGAGGACTAGAATCTGGGTTAGGACGGAGGGGGAAGGAATGGTATAAATGGGGTTCATGGTTCGAGACTGTTATAGCCCAGGTGAACGGAAGGAATGGTGCCCAACCACTTGGACTGTTTGAGGGACTTCAAAACCACCCTGCAAGAAGCGAGACCGTCGCTCTACCGTCCAGTCACACCTGGAATGTGTCATTGGTAAGAGAGGAATTTTTTGGGGCAACCGAAGTTGAGAGTTGGGTCAGTCAGGGAAGAAAAGTGCCTGAGGCAATGGAAGTTCGGTTTAGGGAAAAAATGAGACAGGAACTCATGCAGCCAGAGGGCTCCCATGAAGGAGTGTCACGGGAGGAATCTTCATATATGGAGTGACAATGGTGTGACATGCATGTGACAAAAAATAAAATCATTCAATTGCATGCCAAGAAACGAACTGTTGGTTGCAGTTTTCGAGTCGATTATGTATCTCTGTAACATTTTCCACTAAAACTCACATGATGGGTATGGGATGCATAATAAATGAACAAAGCTGAAAATAAATTAGAATTTTGAAAAGCATGCGAGGTGTGAGGAGAATAGATAAATAATTAGGGAAAATTATCAAGGAGAGACAACAGTAATGAGGTGAGCAGCTAGCTTTACATGGTTGGCCATGTTGAATGAAAGGATGATTGTAGATTGATGAAGAGAGCGTAGCTGAATGATTGGGGGGGAAAAGAATGAGAAAATGGAAGCCGGGAAGGTGGCCACACATGACAAAGGGAGGGAATTTTCAGGGAAAAGCGCCAAGCCATTACGATTATATAGCCCTTGGAAGGAGTCAGGATAAGGATTTGTGACGGGACGGGGGTAAGGAATGGTGCCCAAGCACTTGGATGGTTGGGGATTGAACGCCGACCTGCATGAAGCGAGACCGTCCAGCTTGTGAAGAAGCGAGGTATATCACACGGGATGTGGTAAGGGATGAGGCAGAGTGAAAGGATCACGCAAGAAGATAGTTAATACGTTCGTAAATAATATAATATGATAAATCCTACTGAGTATTGTACTCTAGGTATTATGAAGCTGAAGCTGTATATATATATATATATATATATATATATATATATATATATATATATATATATATATATATATATATATATATATATATATATACATATATACACGAGGACCACTGTACACCAGGTGTTAATCTAATTTGCTCTTATTAAATTTGGTTATCATAAGACCTACAATATCTTGTTCATGCATTTTATCGTATCTCATATTTCTAACCTTTAGGTTTTCTCATCAAAATCAGAAAGCAAAAGCATTGGAAATTTCTCAAACATTTAGTTGGGATATACCTTGAAACTGAGACTCATATCTGTAGTGCAGGCATGTCCTCGCAAGCACCTTCTAAGGGAATTTAGGAATTTAGGAATTTACACAGTCGCGCATTTTACGAGTATTTATAAATCTTCACTGTTTCTCATCTTCCAGATGAGAAACATGAGCCCAGCCTGGCCTTTTTCTTTTACCTCAGGTGCATTAAGCTGCACCTTTTTGTCTCTCATATCTCCTGCATTATCACGTTTTAGTCGATTATGAATTCAGTCTTACAAAGGATTTTATTCAGCGAGTGATAAGCCAGTAGGAGCTGCTGTATCTTTCCGGTGAGAGCTTTCACATGGAGATTATTTTAATTTTTTGTAGCTGTTGTGTAACCCAGTTGAGACCCCCGCTGGCTAGAGGTGTTTGAGGCGCACGTAAACTTGGTAATTAATACTAAGTGTTGCTATAAAATGTGGTCCATATTCGCCTTGAAAAGGATTTTCTGTTGGGTGAAAGCTTTAAAGTTGTATATGTGTCCATCATGCTTTAAATGCCTTACTCCCGCCTGTCTGTCAGCCTTGTTCGGCGATGCCAGTAATGGTGGCACTAGTTTATCGGTGATCGTTAAGGCGGTTAATGGGAGAAACCGCACATGGGACAGACCACGATGACGGGTAGGTGGTGTGGCGCTGGATCACGGAGGTGTATGCCAGAGACACTTTATTGACTGGTTATTGAAGCCCTTTAACAACATTATTCACTTAACGTTTAGGGGTTTAGTTTACGATCTGAGCTCGATTTCAGGGGCCAGATTCACGAAAGCACTTACGCAAGCACTTACGAACGTGCTTAATCTTTGACTAATTAGAATCAATGTCGATGTGTTTGATGAAATGGTGTAGGATTATCTGTTCTGCCACGATAAAAATATAAATATTGTACACAGTGAAATCACAATAGCTTGAAGTCTCTACTAGAAAATAATCTTTGTAGCCCTTAATCTTTGACGGCTTTGGTTACATTTATTAAACAGTTTACAAGCATGAAAACTTCCCATTCAACTGTTGTTATTGTTATAAACAGCCTCCTGGTGCTTATAACAACGCTCCGTGGCGCTTCGGAGCTCATTAACTGTTTAGTAATTGGAAACAAAGCCGCCAAAGATTGAGAAAAGGTATACAGGTTCGTAAGTGCTTGCCTAAGTGCTTTCGTGAATCTGGTCCCCGATGTTGAAGTATCAACCTGGATAGGATAGGGTTCCGCTGCCCTCCAGAACCACATGAAATATCCATAAACGATGGAACACTCTTAGTCAATCGTATATCATCTATCAAAGAGAAATCATTTGCTAGTCACTCTCGTGAATCAACCCGTCCTTCTGATAGAGCGTCGCATTTTGACGTATACTCTACCCAACACTAAAAATCGTCGTACTAGAAAATGAAAGCGGCTCGCGAAATTGACATACTGCCCCGTTTTCTGTTTTGGGTCCTCTGGGAGGTTGAGATAAGGGAACTTTGACTAAAGTTTACAGTTTCTTGACGTTGGTAAACCTTAGCAGGACCGTCTGCGTGATTAACGACAGTTATCTTGAGATGATTTCGGGGCTTTAGTGTCCCCGCGGCCCGGTCCTCGACCAGGCCTCCACCCCCAGGAAGCAGCCCGTGACAGCTGACTAACTCCCAGGTACCTATTTACTGCTAGGTAACAGGGGCATTCAGGGTGAAAGAAACTTTGCCCATTTGTTTCTGCCTCGTGCGGGAATCGAACCCGCGCCACAGAATTACGAGTCCTGCGCGCTATCCACCATGCTACGAGACAGTATGCTGGTCTTTTAAATATTTAGCATAGCAAAAATGCCGCTCCGCGCAATAAATACCAGTAAGACTAATCACGGTGGTTCATATAGTTGTCACCAGACGGCGCTCCAGTTTTATTGTTTACATTTTCCAGAGGTCCGGATATGTTTGTTAGTTAGCGTGCGTCGCGAGTGAGGGATCCTCCTTTATTTATTTGTGCTATAACTCGACGAGCCGCCAGTTCCCGTCACCGCCGTCACCACCAGCAGTGCCCGTCACCGCCGTCACCACCAGCAGTGCCCGTCACCGCCGTCACCACCAGCAGTGCCCGTCACCGCCGTCACCAACTACCATGAGAGCCTACGTGGAGAATTAATCATCGAGCAGCCGGCATCACCTCGTTCCTCTGTTTAACAGGTAACCTCCTCCAATCATGCCACGGGAGACATCTCCCGTCACGCAGGGTGCAGTCGCACCTCCACAGATCTCCAGTATCATCTATTGATACTGGAAATGGCTCAAAAGGGCCACCACTTATGGGCTATTCATGCCCATGCCACCATTTGGGTGGCTTAATCTTCTCTCTCTCTCTCTCTCCAATCATGCCGAGATGACAAGATAGTTTTATACCCCGCAGGTATGATCAGATTAATGAGAAAATGATCAATATCAGAACTATTCTGTCCCCTTCTCAAGATAGCAAGCCATAAAAGTTATCTATAAAGTCATCATAGATAACATGATTATGTAAATTTTCAGTTCTCGTGTAAGCATTAATTACGTGTGCATCTGTCGAGAAAAATAAATAAATAAATAAATAATAAATATGTTTATTCAGGTAAGGTACATACATACATACAAGTGATGTTACATTAATGGATTGATATATAGATAGAGCTAGTACATACAATGCCTAAAGCCACTATTACGCAATGCGTTTCGGGCAAAATCGGTGTTAAGGACCATTACCTCCATGATGTTGGGACCATGATACGAATTAGTCAATTGAGATACTTCAGCCAGCGCATCTACACAGTTGGTGTTTGTGGTGAAACAAGAGGCCAGATTCACGAAACAGTTACGCAAGTACTTACGAACACAGGGGCCAGATTCACGAAGCAGTTACGCAAGTACTTACGAACGTGTACATCTTTCCTCAATCTTTGACGGCTTTGGTTACATTCATTTAACAGTTTACAAGCATGAAAACTTCCCAATCAACTGTTGTTATTGTTATAAACAGCCTCCTGGTGCTTCGCAGCTCATTAACTGTTTAATAATTGTAAACAAAGCCGCCAAAAATTGAGAAAAGATGTACAGGTTCGTAAGTGCTTTCGTGAATCTGGCCCAAGGCATATAGACACGTATGCTCAAGTACTTCCCAGCACCAATAGCGGCAAGTACAGTGGTAGTGCACCGTAATACGGTATTAACTTTACATTTCATGTTATATACGTATATTCCGTTGGTATAAAGTACATACCAACATGACTGTGTTAGATGGTACCACGTCAATATCCATCCTTTCTTTCACCCTATGCCCCTGTTACCTAGCAGTAAATAGGTACCTGGGTGTTAGTCAGCTGTCACGGGCTGCTTCCTGGGGGTGGAGGCCTGGTCGAGGACCGGGCCGCGGGGACACTAAAAAGCCCTGAAATCATCTCAAGATAACCTCAAGATAAGATCCTGTTAACGTTATTCTTGTTGATAAATTCCCCTATTTTCATTCTTATAAAGTTTGACATATTGACTAAACTGCCTCCATGTACCTCAATGTAATTATCAGGCTTGGTAGCTACACTTATAAATGGTGTAACATGCTTAACTTAATGAAAATTGAGGCTCAGCTACTGAGCGCATTATGTCTGTAAGCTTTCCCACTGCCGCTCCCAGAATGGTGTTGGGGGTTAATGCTACTAACAGGAACGGTATGAGGTTCTCTTTCGGCGAAGAGGATGGGGTATGAGGTCCACTATTGCTTGCTCCGCTTGCTCACAGGATGGGTAGGTGGTCGACTACAACTCATAGGATGGGTATGAGATGCCCGACTACTCACAGGATGGGTATGAGATGGAATACTACTAACAAGATGGGTATGAGATGCACGACTACTCACAGGTTGGGTATGAGATGCATTACTACTCACAGAATGGGTATGGAGTCCACATTTGCTCACCGAATGATTATGGGGTCCACATTTTGCTCACAGAAGGAGTATGGGGTCCACACTTGCTCACAGAATGGGTATGGAGTCCACATTTGCTCACAGAATGAGTATGGGGTCCACATTTGCTCACAGAAAGGGTATGGGATCCACATTTTGCTCACAGAAAGGGTATGGGGTCCACATTTACTCACACGATGGACATGGTGTCTAGTTTTGCTCACAGGATGCGTAGAATAAAATAACTAATCGTAGCTAGAATTCCATGCCTTGAGAAGACGTACACATACACTGATGTTCGGAGGTGTACGTGTACCAATTCAGACCACAAACATCGACAACATTCTTCTCACCAAAGCAAGTCTGAGAAATTAAAGTCACGAATTATTGACGCTGTTAACTCGTCAGTCACGTTTTAAATTATACTTTTGTGTTTCCAACGATTTTCAAGTGCAATCTAAGGATCCGAACAGACCGCTGTGGGGGGATGGTTGAACTCCTCACCATAGGTAAACAATGGGTGGATATGCAACCATACGTGAAGGATGGTACGGTGCCTTACCAAAGGGATTAAGGGGATGGAAGGTGGGATGTCTCATTTACTTAATTTAAGCCAATGTTTTAGTCTCTTATCTCGCCCCTAGTCTACCACTGCCCGGCTACCTACCACCTACACCTCGTATAGTGGATCAATGCGTCGTAGCGCACACATTCACAACATTAAAAGCTATGCGCATTAAGCAGGTTAATCGCCCGGTATGGTGGCGACTTGACTTCCAGTTTGCTAGTCGGGGAAATCCTGTGTTGGTGTAAATGGTTTAGCCATCATTCTGTACCTTAACCCGCGTGTCAGTGCTTACCCAGATTACATATATTCAGCCTGATTAAGATATGTGTGTATATATATATATATATATATATATATATATATATATATATATATATATATATATATATATATATATATATCTTCCCCAATATCTATCAGATAAGATATATATCAGATGAGATATATATATCTTATCTTCTCACTTCTGGACTACTGGCTCAACACACCTCATCTTCCTATGGCCCAAAATCAACTCATGGACCATTGACCCAACACATCCCATGGTCCAGTGCTATCTGTCATCAACTCATGAACCATTACAAGCGTTCAGTGTGATGGCTGTGATTCAAGAGCGTTATCATCATTGCGTAGTGGGATCGGGTGAGCACAAAACAGAGTGACCTCGGAGCAAAGAGGAAAATACGACTGTCAACAAGGTGAAAAATGAAAGGCAGAGAGAGAGAGAGAGAGAGAGAGAGAGAGAGAGAGAGAGAGAGAGAGAGAGAGAGAGAGAGAGAGAGAGAGAGAGAGAGAGAGAGAGAGAGAGAGAGACTGACTGACATTGAAACTGAACCTCTTTTTTTTCTGTCTCTGCCATAGCGACGATTACGTGCAGACTTGGTCAAAATCTTTAAGACACTGAAGACTAGCTCAAACGTGAAGAATCGTTCGAGATGCAGACAGATCAACACACACACCTCATGGGAAGTTGATAAACATATACCCGTCGAAGAAGGGTTCCTTCTCAACAGAATGCAAGGACATGGGAATATATTTGCAGCTGATGTATTTGCACATTCAACATAGGCATTTAGGAAACGGCAATTAAGATACTCATTAACCGTGTTTCTAAAATAATGGAATATCATAATTGCATGACGTGTGAGTGTGTGATAAGTTGATGGAGGTGGATGAGTGTGTGTGATGAGTTGATGGAGGTGGATGAGTGTGTGT
Organism: Procambarus clarkii; assembly: GCF_040958095.1. NCBI lineage: Eukaryota > Metazoa > Arthropoda > Malacostraca > Decapoda > Cambaridae > Procambarus > Procambarus clarkii. Next base: position 22,395,385 of record NC_091211.1, read on the forward strand.
GATGAGTTGATGGAGGTGGATGAGTGTGTGTGATGAGTTGACGGAGGTGGATGAGTGTGTGTGATGAGTTGACGGAGGTGGATGAGTGTGTGTGATGAGTTGACGGAGGTGGATGAGTGTGTGTGATGAGTTGACGGAGATGGATGAGTGTGTGTGTTGAGTTGACGGAGGTGGATGAGTGTGTGTGATGAGTTGACGGAGGTGGATGAGTGTGTGTGATGAGTTGACGGAGGTGGATGTACTGACAATAATTGCCTTTGTGTCCCCAGCCTTGGTTGAGTAGCCCCAATGGTTCAGGCACGCTTGTGTTTGGTTGAAACAAGATCATTTATAACGTCTTTCCTGTCATATATATCTACGCCTTTTTGCCAGCTCTGTACGGTGCTAATTATGTACAATTAGCACCGTACCGCCCAGCATTGCAGGGTGAAGTGGAGGATGTGAAGAGCGCCTTTGTTCGTTCTAAACTGATGTCTGCCCCACAGACAGTATTCAGTAGTGATGTTGACAGCCTGGACTTTTCCAGTAAATGATGAAATCATTGACCACTGACATTAAAATGTCAGTGGTCAATGACTCAAAATCAAATCATTAATCATTTAAATAAAAAATTATTGACCATTAAAATGCGGTAAATGCACCGCATTTACCGCATTTAAATGGTGTTAAATGCGCCAATGAACGAGCTTGTGTTGAGTAGGCCATTATAGCTTAACAGGCACAGTTAGTGCAGCCTGCGATAGGCCGTCCTAATGGCCCTCTGCACTCTGTTGATACTCTCCCCCCGACAAGTGAACACAAGTCTTGAGTCACACTTCCAACAAATGTCATACGCACGAAATCAGAACCTAACAAGCAGAGGAACAATCAGAAACCGGAATTGTATGAAACACTTATTTCCTAAAAAGGTTGTTCAACAAGAATGAATTATTTCATAGTTCTCACTAAATTAGGCAATTCAAGAACGCCTTAAGTAAGCACCAGACGTCTTTATAAAGTGAAGCATCAATAACTTATTGAAAATGGGCAATAAAGTGAGGAATGATAATATTTTGAGCCCTTTTTCTCGTAATCTTTGGCCGACTCGACTACTCGGGCGAGTCGAATCTTTGGGCGACTCAACTCGTTAATGAACACGCAAATGATTCCCGAACGAACCATCCAGTGTAGTCCGTAGCTAATGAGCGTTCGGGTGTCATGGAAGGCAACTCCTAGTAAATACACATTGACACACGTTATTACAACGCTCAAACACCGTTTTTCTAACGTACGTTGGGTATTTGTTGGAATACTGGATAACGTTCCTCGCTGTTACGTCTCTCCAGCTGGACTGCTTCTCTGTGGGATATTTATTTATAAATAAAATTGATAAATATGTATAATTCTGTATATATAAATGTATAAAATTTATAAATCTGTGGGATTTATTACTGAGTTCCGATAAACCTGACAGGATTTATCGTTTGAATTGTCATAGGTTTGTAGGTTTATATGGCCATAGGCGGAGACATGTTCACGATGTTATGGGTATGGCGCTCATAGGTCTAATTACAGTCGCGATGCTCACGTGTTTACATAAATTGGGATGCCGAATGGCCATATATGTTAATTATTTTTCGATATTTCTCATAATGCATCATTTTCTTTAATGATGCCAGGTCGACCCGGGAAACCGCTGGATACCCTCATGTGCTTCTATTTCCTTGCAGAAAAGCACAATATTTTTCTGCAGTTACTCCACACAAATGTTTTGAAAATGAACGAAACACCTGTGTCTGAAAACAAAACAAAATGAATGTATGTACTTTTGAGTCTAGAAAGTGCACCGGTGTATGTATGTGTACTCACCTATTTGTGCTTGCAGGGGTTGAGCTTTGGCTCTCTGGTCCCGCCTCTCAACTGTCAATCAACTGGTGTACAGATTCCTGAGCCTACTGGGCTCTATCATATCTACATTTAAAACTGTGTATGGAGTCAGCCTCCACCACATCACTGCCTAATACATCCATGTGTGTGTGTGTGTGTGTGTGTGTGTGTGTGTGTGTGTGTGTGTGTGTGTGTGTGTGTGTGTGTGTGTGGGCTTTATATACACCTTCCTATTGCAATACAGCCCTACCCCCCCCCTGCAACACAACCTTTCCCTATGGGACTAAATGTGTTCCATTCCCCACAGAAAACCTACTGCTGAGATAATATGGGTGTATGCGTTTATAAACACCCCACAACAGGGAGCTTGTATGGTAGGGTGCCACAGGATAGAGTGCCAGGACGGTGCCTAAAGGATAGGGAGCCGGTCGGCCGAGCGGACAGCACATTAGACTTGTGATCCTGTGGTCCTGGGTTCGATCCCAGGCGTCGGCGAGAAACAATGGGCAGAGTTTCTTTCACCCTATGCCCCTGTTACCTAGCAGTAAAATAGGTACTTGGGTGTTAGTCAGCTGTCACGGGCTGCTTCCTGGGGGTGGAGGCCTGGTCGAGGACCGGGCCGCGGGGACACTAAAAAGCCTCGAAATCATCTCAAGATAACCTCAAGATAACAAGATACATGGTAAGCCCCATCTTCAGGCAATCTTCGGGAAACTGTTCAATACTTCCATCTCTTTTTCCCCCACAAGTTCATAATTTTCATAAACATTCGCTTAAAAGGAAAGTAAAATAAAAAGCCCAATTACAATACGAAAAATTGAGTCGGTTGGAATTTCCCCAAAATTGCGGCACAGGGAATATTTCTTGCAATACATCATATTTATGATGGTTATGGAGAGTATGATGAGGTTATCTTATCTTGAGGTTATCTTGAGATGATTTCGGGGCTTTAGTGTCCCCGCGGCCCGGTCCTCGACCAGACCTCCACCCCCAGGAAGCAGCCCGGGACAGCTAACACCCAGTTACCTATTTTACTGCTAGATAACAGGGGCATAGGGTGAAAGAAACTTTGCCCATTGTTTCTCGCCGGCGCCTGGGATCGAACCCAGGACCACAGGATCACAAGTCCAGTATGCTGTCCGCTCGGCTGACCGGCTCCCTCACACAGAAATCACAAAATTGCGTGATGCATCAAATTAATAAATC
>NC_091211.1:22403456-22425956 GCF_040958095.1 Procambarus clarkii
TCTAATAGGGGAAGAGTTTCTGTGTTTATATATATATATATATATATATATATATATATATATATATATATATATATATATATATATATATATATATATATATATATATATATATATATATATATATCTGACTCAAATAAACAAACCGAACTATCACAAGAGGTAAATATTCTGAACGTAGTGGTATTCTCTCTCTCTCTTTAACACTTCAGAATACTTTTGGTGTGTTCCTCCCCGTTCGAAGCCCGGGGTGTTGCTGCTCCCGTCCCAGTTAAAAAATTACTCGTGCCTCTGTCAAAAGTAAAAAAAAAACTTCGAACAATTTTACATTTTGCTCCATGTTTTTTTGTCGGGTTTTTGGTTTATAAACTCCCACTAGACTTGAGGTGAATTTTCCTCTAGTTTATTTCTCTCTTTTCTCGTCTCTTATGTCTTTACTCACGTTTATCACTCTTCGTATCTTTCTTTCCCCTCGTTTATCTGTTTCCCTTCTCACTTATCTCTATGAAGTCTTTTTGTGTTTGTCCAATCCTTCCGTTTACTCCTGCTTCGCCTCCTTCCCCTCACTAAATTTGTGTCCTTGTCTCGCTCTCTCTCTCACTGGTCTCTCTAAATAATTTACGAAACATGTGTCATAAGTCACAGGCAAATTATCTCCAGTGCTGGCCACAGTTAATAGCGCCTCACAATGTTCATCATACCTCTCCTACAGTCAGCAGTTATCTGTGAAGAATCCCCTCCCAGTTTACCCACACACACACACTGTAACATTCCAGTCTAGAATGTAAATAGTTGTGTTAGGTGTTCGGGTTTGTTGACTGTAGGTCAAACAATTGTGTTAGGGGTTCAGTTATGTTCACTGAAGGTCAAACAATTGTGTCAGGGGTTCAGTTATGTTCACTGAAGGTCAAACAGTTGTGTTAGGGGTTCAGTTATGTTCACTGAAGGTCAAATAGTTGTGTCAGGGGTTCAGTTATGTTCACTGAAGGTCAAATAGTTGTGTCAGGGGTTCAGTTATGTTCACTGAAGGTCAAACAGTTGTGTTAGGGGTTCAGTTATGTTCACTGAAGGTCAAACAGTTGTGTTAGGGGTTCAGTTATGTTCACTGAAGGTCAAACAGTTATGTTAGGGGTTCAGTTATGTTTACTGAGGATCAAATCGGCCTAACTTGATCACAGGTTATTTGCATTTCTCTTTTACGGTTTGGTCCGTGTTCGTTTAAAGTTCATACTGTTCCATCTTTGAGAGTTGTTCACCCGGGCCTGGAAAGTTCTTCAGCAATAAGCCTTTTAAATTTTCATGGAAAAAACATGAATATGACATGGGTTCTCTCTCTGGTCTCGCTCTCGCTCTCTCTCTCTCTCTCTCTCTCTCTCTCTCTCTCTCTCTCTCTCTCTCTCTCTCTCTCTCTCTCTCTCTCTCTTTCTCTCTCTCTCTCTCTCTCTCTCTCTCTCTCTTCCCCCCTCTCTGGGTTCTTTGTCTGGTCTCTCTCTCTCTCTCTCTCTCTCTCTGGGTTCTCTCTCTCTCTCTCTCTCTCTCTCTCTCTCTCTCTCTCTCTCTCTCTCTCTCTCTCTCTCTCTCTCTCTCTCTCTCCCTCCCTCCCTCTGGGCTTGAAGGCCAGGTGAAGAGTTATTTGCCATATTTTTCCAATATTTACTTTGGCATGAATTTCATGCACCGTCACACCATGGTAATGTTTTTCAAATGCTATCGGAAATTTTATGCCTATTACATATCTGCCTGATACCTTACAACAGTGTTATGGGTTAGGTCAGGTTAAGTTAGTTTAAGTTAGCTTAAGTTAGGGTACTTTATATTAGAATTAGTGTGTAAAATTTGTTAAAATAGAATGCATGATTTTGTTTATAACGGATGAAAGATAATGATGAAATATATTGTTGGTTCATTGTGTACTTGTTTGAGATGCCTCCTCTGTAATTCCTGTCATTTATCTGAATCATGTCATTGCGGGCATTGACTTACTTATGGAGGATTTTGCAGGTTTTCATTTTTATTTTGCACAAGGCAAGGATTTTCCAAAGAATTTTGGAGCACTTTAAATTCCAGCTTTGTTTTTTGAAAAGAGAGAGAGAGAGAGAGAGAGAGAGAGAGAGAGAGAGAGAGAGAGAGAGAGAGAGAGAGAGAGAGAGAGAGAGAGAGAGAGAGAGAGTGAGTTGGTCAATGATCACATTATGATTAAATTACGGCTATGACTGAATAGATATGCGCCAAAAAGTCACGCATTTTATTTACGTCAGTGATATATTTAATTGTTTTTTTTATCATGTCGTGGTGTAGTGGGCTAAGGCGTGTGCTGGGGAGCACCCCGTGTGTAGGTTCGAATCCATCACAGGGCTCCTACTGATTTTTCTCATTGATACATCACGTTAAAATACTTTCTTTCTGCATCTCTCTCGTAGTTTCGACGGAGACAGAATGCCGGGGGCTTGTCAAAAGTCTCCCCCATTTTTCCTGATTTTTCCAGCTAAATTTTGAACTGCAACAATGTTTGGACCTTTACGGCTTCTGGGGGGGGGGGTAGGCCATGCCATAGGTTTATAACCCTATGAGTGAAAAAAATATATTTCCTGTCCTACAGTGTGGCATGATGAGCTTGAAGCTAGTGCCCCCCCTTGCATGTATTATACTCGACCTCTTCAAGTAGTGGTGGGGTCAATATCCTCCAAATTGTTCAGTATTTTTTTAATTTCGATGAGATCAGCTCAGTCATGTCTGGTTGTCAGTGTTGTTAGCCCTGAGGCCCTGAGGCCCCTGAGGCCCCTGAGGCCCTGAGGCCCTGAGGCCCTGAGGCCCCTGAGGCCCTGAGGCCCCTGAGGCCCTGAGGCCCTGAGGCCCCTGAGGCCCTGAGGCCCTGTGACCCTGTGGGCCTAAACCGTTCTTGGTATGAGAGTCGACTTGGTACTCGGATGAGTTTTGTAAGTCTGTGTTGCCATGTCTGCCAAGCATATATGTCCTTCTGAAGATGAGGTTTCCATGCTTAGATGCCATAGGACAAACTGGGACGCACCAGAGGTACGATATATTAACTTCCATATTTCCATGAAGTCAAAGGTAGAAAAGGAAACGTTCCAATAGATGAGTCCGTGTACACTACGTCTCTGGTAAGATCTTTTGTCTGCATAGCCGGTTACAGATTCCCCCTTCAAAAAAGGAGCATGTTTGTAAGGCAGGATTTATTTTTAACCCAACCAAGTTGCGTTCACTTAACTAGACTGTGCACTCTGAGATGGGGAATGATTCCTTCCCTGAGGATTCTGTCCGTGAGCTTGCATATATGTGAGGTTAAGTTGATCGAACGCTCGAAAGCAAGTTCTTTGCTGCACACTTTCTGTCTTTTTTTTATGAAAATATAGACGACATTTGCATATTTCCAATCAAGGGGAACTATATCCATTGTTCCAGAGATTTTCTGGATCGAACGCTTGAAAGCAAGTTCTTTGCTGCACACTTTCTGTCTTTTTTTAAAGAAAATATAGACGACATTTGCATATTTCCAATCAAGGGGAATTATATCCATTGCTCCAGAGATTTTCTGAAAAAGCAGTTTCAGTGGTAGACACAGTTCATCTGCCAGTTCCTTTACGACTCTGGACTGAATTCCGTCCACACCCGGGGCTTTTGAATCTTTTAGTTGATCAATATTCGTCCTTAATTATTTCGCACCGTATGAGAATATTTCTTAATTCGTTCTTTTCACCTGCTTCAAACATTTGTGTGTGTGTATTGTCATGTCTGATAATTCTTGTGTGAACACTGATATAATTTAGATCCATAAGAAATCAGTGTTATTGCAAACTAATTCGATTGTAAACAGATCAGTTGTTCAGTTTGTAAACTATGAAGAGAAATGCAACACCCAGTTATAACGACCAGATTATCGATACATGACGCATCTATGATGACTACATCATCAATATATGATGAACTTATGACGACCAGATCATCAGTATATAATGCAGTCGTGACGACCAGATTATTAATGCATAGAGCATTTATGACGATATACCGATGAACAACTACAGCATTAATGCCCTACAACTGCAGCATTAATGTCCTACAACTGCTGCATTAATGCCCTACAACTCCGGCACAATTGCACGGTTGTGGCAACAATAAAAATGTTTTGAAAATTTTAAACTGATATTTTCCGCAACAGAAATTGGTAGATATATGCGAGCGAGTTTCCCCCCATATTAATCTCGATTGGTTATATCACTATATCTGGATAATATGTCCCGAGCCGCGGGACGTCGTTGTGACCAGCAGGTTGTGACCGGCAGGTTGTGACTAGCAGGTTGTGACCGGGACGTTTAGACGATGGATGACGGATTAGTTTAATGGAGTTTCGGGAGGAGATTTGCGATAGGAGAGAGATGAGCAACAATAGGATGATGGGGAATAGTAAGGGGGGGATAGGAGAGGGGGGTGAAGGGATTGGGGATGGGAAGGGTGAGAGATGAGGATAGAGAGATGGGAGTATGATTGACAAGGGAGCTGAAAGAGAGAAACGGACTGAGGGATGGTTAAACGAAATCTACTAAAAGCCCCACCACACCACACCCCACTATCGGTAAATATTGACTTAATTTGTTTTACTGTTTTATAAATATTTTTTGCCAAGGTTCGTGGGGCACTCTGGCGGGCAGCTTCACCAATCAAGGATACAGCTTCACCAATCAAGGACACAGCTTCAACAATCAAGGACACAGCTTCAACAATCAAGGACACAGCTTCAACAATCAAGGAGACAGCTTCAACAATCAAGGACACAGCTTCAACAATCAAGGACACAGCTTCACCAATCAAGGACACAGCTTCACCAATCAAGGACACAGCTTCAACAATCAAGGACACAGCTTCATCAATCAAGGACACAGCTTCATCAATCATGGACACAGCTTCAACAATCAAGGACACAGCTTCACCAATCAAGGACACAGCTTCACCAATCAAGGACACAGCTTCACCAATCAAGGACACAGCTTCAACAATCAAGGACACAGCTTCATCAATCAAGGACACAGCTTCAACAATCAAGGACACAGCTTCAACAATCAAGGACACAGCTTCAACAATCAAGGACACAGCTTCACCAATCAAGGACACAGCTTCAACAATCAAGGATACAGCTTCACCAATCAAGGACACAGCTTCACCAATCAAGGACACAGCTTCAACAATCAAGGACACAGCTTCAACAATCAAGGACACAGCTTCATCAATCAAGGACACAGCTTCATCAAACAAGGACACAGCTTCAACAATCAAGGAGACAGCTTCAACAATCAAGGACACAACTTCAGCAATCAAGGACACAGCTTCATCAATCAAGGACACAGCTTCATCAATCATGGACACAGCTTCAACAATCAAGGACACAGCTACAACAATCAAGGACACAGCTTCATCAATCAAGGACACAGCTTCAACAATCAAGGACACAGCTTCAACAATCAAGGACATAGCTACAACAATCAAGGACACAGCTTCAACAATCAAGGACACAGCTACAACAATCAAGGACACAGCTATAACAATCAAGGACACAGCTTCACCGTCCTTTCACTCGGTTCTCTATAGTACCGTCACAATTAATGTTAGCGTAACATTCATCCCCTTGGAGAATATTTATGCATTCTTCGTATATTCACACACTCCAGGTCATCGATGGTTCTGTGGATGATCGCAGATCGCAGCCATAAAATTGTTTCACACGATGCTTGCCTTGCGTAAGAAAACCACTTATAAAAAATCTAATTTCATTTTGACCAGCAACAGGTATTTCTTTGGAAATTTTACATTAGAACTCATACCAATTAGTTTAGTCTCCACTATTGCTATAACATCAGGGTTTGTGTTCCTAATCCTCTCTTTAAGTTCGTCTGCTTTATTTATCACTCCATCAGCATTGGTGTACCAGATTTTTAATTGCTGTTCTGTCTTCTTGAACCCCAGTCTAAGTATGGGGTATCGGATGGATGGGGTTGAATTAGTAAATAGTGTGTGGGGGTGGAAAAGGGAATATGGAAGAGAGCAATGGGGGGTTTATGTCTGTGGGGCCGGGGCTGGAGTGCAGGATAAGGCAAAGTAAACATTGGAAATCTTGGAAAGGGAAGGGAGGGCTGGGGAGAGAAGGATGGTGGGATAGAATGATGGTGTTTACGGGGAAAATGTGGTAGGAAAGGAAGCAGGTGAATAATCACCAATGGGTGATGAGTGATGGGTGGTAATAGGAAGATGGGGTAGTTGATGGTCGATAGATGATGAAACGCTTGTGATGAGACACAGTTGTGATGCTGTATGTTCTATAAGACTCTAGCAATGAGGCACTATAGTAATGAGACACTAACGATTTAAAATGGGGGGAAAGTTTTTTCCCCTTGTGTCTCATGACACTAGTATCAAGACCTTACTGTTGAGACACTAGTTATGAGACTTTACTGAAAATTCTATTGATGAGACTCGAGTGATGATACGCAAGTGATGAAACACAAGTATTGAAACACAAGTAATAACTCACTAGTAATGATACACAAACAATGAGGTATTAGAAATGAGACACAAATAATGGGGGAGCGTAAACCCCCACAATAATAGCTTCAAAACAATAGAAATAAAATAAAATATTGTGAGAGATAAAGTACTGTAGAAAATACAACACGGAAGCGCTTTGGACAGAGAAAGACATAAATAAAATATAGCATTTCAAAACAGGTGAGAGAGAGACACACACCACCACAGGAAAACAGAAACAATCCTCCCAGAAAACAGACACCAACCTCCCAGAAAACAGAGACCAACCTCCCAGAAAACAGAGACCAACCTCCCAGAAAACAGAGACCAACCTCCCAGAAAACAGAGACCAACGTCCCAGAAAACAGAGCAAACCTCCCAGGAAACAGAAACCAACATCCCAGAAAACAGAGACAAACCTCCCAGAAAACAGAGACAAATCTCCCAGAAAACAGAAACCAACCTCCCAGAAAACAGAGAGCAACCTCCCAGAAAACAGGGACATACCTCCCAGAAAACAGAGACCACCCTCCCAGAAAACAGGGACATACCTCCCAGAAAACAGAGACCAATCTCCCAGAAAACAGAGACCACCCTCCCAGAAAACAGGGACATACCACCCAGAAAACAGAGACCACCCTCCCAGAAAACAGGGACATACCACCCAGAAAACAGAGACCACCCTCCCAGAAAACAGGGACATACCACCCAGAAAACAGAAACCAACCTCCCAGAAAACAGAGACCAACCTCCCAGAAAACAGAGACCAACCTCCCAGAAAACAGAGACCAACCTCCCAGAAAACAGACACCAACCTCCCAGAAAACAGAGACCAACTTCCACAAAGCAAAAAACACAGGAGGGAAAACGCTAGTGTGCGGCTATAAAGCTCAGTAATCAGGTTGGAGAGTAGGTAGTTTTGCGAATCACACGTCGCTCTCCCGAGAGAAGATATACGGTAGTACGTAATTACGAAGCTTTTGGGTAAACTGGAGGAATTTCGAGAGTGGAAAGTGGCTGTGGTATTGTCTGCTGGTGGGTTAGTTCCGAGGGGGGAACTGGCATGTGTTTATGCTCAGACGAGTTAGAACTTATATCTTTGTCTGTCTGTCTCTCTGTTTCTCTGTCTGTCTCTCTATTTCTCTGTTTTTGTTTCTGGCTATCTGTCTGCCTCTCTCTTATATGCCTGCACCCGCCAAACACACACCGAAACTACGACGTTGGTACAACGTTCCAACAAGTTTTAACACTTCCTAACCAGTTATAACAACCAATATAGCAAGTTGTAACAACGTTCTAATACGTCATAAACACGTTAAGCCAAGATGTAACAACTTTATTACAAGTTGTAACAAGCGGAAAATAGAGACAGTTACGGTTTGTGTTTCCAGGGTGTCTGTCTGTCTCTCTTTCTGTCTGTCTGTCTTTCTCTCCCTCTCTCATGTTTCATTTTAATCTAAGATTAAGACTTATGAGGACTGACAATGATATTTCTAATAACACTGCACGCTAAAGAGCCGTGTTCCCATATGAGCTCATCTGAAGCCTGTTCTAGAAACTCATTTGATAAGTCTATTATTTTGTTTTCATCGGGTTAAAACGTTATCTAGTGCAAAGTTATAGTCATGTTTGTAAGATAATAAAGTTGGAGCTGTGTAACCGAGCCATCATACGGTCGGTTGTCTTGTGTTGAGGGATCATGCTCCAGATGTGTGTCTGTCAAGGAACGAATTATCGCTAGTGGGAGTCATGTTCTTGAGAATGACACAGTCAGCATGATGGGTATTTGTGGCCGAGCGCCTTGAGTTGTGGTTGCCAATCTCTGGTACTTCACGAATGAAATGGTGTACTGACCAGCCAAACTGGAATGGGCCAAGACTAGAGATGTTTATAACTCTAGAAGACTTCTCTTCCTTGTCCATAACTCGGGTAAATGAGGAGGGGATGGTTATTGAAGTCCCCCCCCCCCCTCCTGCTCTCGAATATGTATGAAATGGGTATTTCCGTTGTGAGATTTTTGGCTGCTTTGTTTGCTAGGCTCAACACGAGGCTCTCCAGTGTTAGTGAAGAGTAAAGTTTCACCCCAATATGTCAATTAACTTCGTTACCGAACATCAGATAATTTCCACCCATCCTTATGCTTTTCTCTGGTTCAATGTTGTGCTGTCTAGTTATGATCATAGTCTTTGCTTTTCTCTGCGTCAAATTAAACCTGTCATCGTCTACCCCAAAGAGAAATTGCTGCATTTGTGATTCCTGAGACTCGTAGCGTTCAGCATTTCATCTCTTGAACATGTGAAGGTTAGAGTGTTTGGGAACAGATCCATCAGCATAAGATGGCTGTGTTCTCTTCACACAGCCATCACAGAAGAGATGGCAATACTCATCATGGATGAAGAGCATTGGAGCGCCCTGAATTAGACATTCCTCAACAGTGGCTTTCAGATTCTACTCCAATGAGAATCATCTTTTAAGTATATTCTCTCTCCGTCTGTCTCTCTCTCCCTCTATTTTCCTGGTCACGATTTCAGTAATACCTTTCCTTACTCAGCTGGCAGGGGAAATGGAAGATTAAGTGAATATGACATAAAAAACATTGAGCTTGCAGAAAGAGATACTTTACCTGCATTTGTTCGTATCGCACACCAGTTTGAGGCAGCTTCACCGGGTGTCGAACCTCACCTGCATATGGAGTTAGTGGCTGGTGTAGAGGATCGCATGTTCCAGTCGGCAACAGCAGTAAACTTTGATAAAGGGAAATGAATGTCACGGTTTTTTCTCGAGAGAAAATTGGATTCATTCAATGTGAATTGATATCATAGAGGGATGGTGCTGGAGCGCAGAGACACGGGCAGACAATCGAACGTGTGTATGAATATGTATGAATATGTATGAGTATGTATGAATATTATATTTTAAAGCTATGCCAAACATTAAATCAGTTAATTTCGTGTTTTCATGACGCCTATAGAAACACACGAAATTATTAAATTTTCTATTATATGTTATACAAAATAATGACCTAAAAAGCCAGTAAATTTCGTGCATATGACCTACTCGAATTCCCTCAACAACACTGGTTAGTGCAATTGGTTCAAAACCGATTGAACTTGAACAAATCCACAAGGAATGAGGGGTTCGAACCCACGTCCGAGAGGATCCCAGACGAGCCTTAATCGACTGTGCCACGCCATAGTTAACAGAGTTCGATTCCAGGGCAGAGCGAGACGCTTCGCCACTCTCCATTACACTTGCGTTCATTTAGCAGTAATGTAGGAGTCAGACGACTGTTGAGGGTTTCAACCTGGTAACAGTTAGTTGTTGATGTAGAGGGATGCCCCAGTTAGCCAAACAAGCAATACAATCATTACCAGCTGACCAGCTGGTCATGTCTCTGGACCTCTCCAGACTAGCTGGTCATGTCTCTGGTCCTCTCCAGACCAGCTGGTCATGTCTCTGGACCTCTTCAGACCTGCTGGTCATGTCTCTGGACCTCTCCAGACCAGCTGGTCATGTCTCTGTTCCTCTCCAAGACAGTGGTCATGTCTCTGGTCCTCTCCAGACAAGCTGGTCATGTCTCTGGACCTCTTCAGACCTGCTGGTCATGTCTCTGAACCTCTCTAAAACAGTGGTCATGTCTCTGGACCTCTCCAGACCAGCTGGTCATGTCTCTGGTCCTCTCCAGACCAGCTGGTCATGTCTCTGGTCCTCTCCAAGACAGTGGTCATGTCTCTGGACCTCTCCAGACCAGCTGTCATGTCTCTGGACCTCTCCAAGACAGTGGTCATGTCTCTGACCCTCTCCAGACCAGCTGGTCATGTCTCTGGTCCTCTCCAGACCTGCTGGTCATGTCTCTGGTCCTCTCCAAGACAGTGGTCATGTCTCTGATCCTCTCCAGACCAGCTGGTCATGTCTCTGGCCCTCTCCAGACTAGCTGGTCATGTCTCTGGACCTCTCCAGACCAGCTAGGTCATGTCTCTGGTCCTCTCCAGACCAGCTAGTCATGTCTCTGGCCCTCTCCAGACTAGCTGGTCATGTCTCTGGACCTCTCCAGACCAGCTAGGTCATATCTCTGGTCCTCTCCAGACCAGCTAGTCATGTCTCTGGTCCTCTCCAGACCAGCTAGGTCATGTCCATCTCTCCATAAACGTATTAATCTAAAAACATTAAGCTGACAGGGAGCCGGTCGGCCGAGCGGACAGCACACTGGACTTGTGATCCTATGGTCCTGGGTTCGATCCCAGGCGCCGGCGAGAAACAATGGGCAGAGTTTCTTTCACCCTATGCCCCTGTTACCTAGCAGTAAAATAGGTACCTGGGTGTTAGCCAGCTGTCACGGGCTGCTTCCTGGGGGTGGAGGCCTGGTCGAGGACCGGGCCGCGGGGACACTAAAAAGTCCCGAAATCATCTCAAGATAACCTCAAGATAACTGACAATGCCTCTAGTCTGTTACATACGCCAAGAGTTAGTGTTAACATGTGTTATAACTCATCACTAAACACATGTGCATGTTTACATAGCCATGCTTCTCTCTGCTCATTCTGTATGCTGCTGCTGAGTCCACAATATATTGCGAGCCAGAACCTTCCTCCTCGAAATGTTAATTAAACATTACTATTAAACGTATTAAACGTAATAGTGGCTTTAGGCATTGTATGTACGAGCTCTATCTATAAAGCCAACAAACTTTGTAAAATCTCTTTATGTATGTACCTTTACCTAAATAAAAATTATTATTATTATTATTATTATTTAAACTACACGGACGCTCGGTTTCTGTGGCATAGTGGTCTGTGTCCTTGGTCCATACTCGAGGAACCGTGTTCTGTTTCAGTCCGGGAGAGAAACGATTGGAAGAGTTTCCTTTCACCTGATGCCTCTGTTCACCTAGCAGTAAAATATATATATGACAGTGTCAGACCACGGAGGAAAAACGAAACAGGAATTTCCTTAAGTAGTTTCGTATATTAATACATCTTCAGAAGGAGTCACACTCCTGTAGATGTATTAATATACGAAAGTACTTAAGGAAATTCCTGTTGCATTTTTCCTCCGTGGTCTGACACTGTCACATTTTTAATCACGTGTTTATTTTCGTGATATACACACAATATATATATATATATATATATATATATATATATATATATATATATATATATATATATATATATATATATATATATCGTACCTAGTAGCCAGAACGCACTTCTCAGCCTACTATGCAAGGCCCGATTTGCCTAATAAGCCAAGTTTTCACGAATTAATTGTTTTTCGACTACCTAACCTACCTAACCTAACCTAACCTAACTTTTTCAGCTACCTAACCTAACCTAACCTATAGAGATAGGTTAGGTTAGGTTAGGTAGGGTTGGTTAGGTTCGGTCATATATCTACGTTAATTTTAACTTCAATAAAAAGAAATTGACCTCATACATAATGAAATGGGTAGCTTTATCCTTTCATAAGAAAAAAAATAGAGAAAATATAATAATTCAGGAAATCTTGGCTTATTAGGCAAATCGGGCCTTGCATAGTAGGCCGAGAAGTGCGTTCTGGCTACTAGGTACGACATATATATATATATATATATATATATATATATATATATATATATATATATATATATATATATATATATATATATATATATATATATATCCGGGAGTTTGGCAGCTGTTGTGGGTGGCATTCTGACAAGGGTAATTCTAGGTTGCATACATATGAAGAACCAAGGACTGAAACAGGTATTAAATACATTATAACGTATGTCTCCTTTGTGTATATTAGCATACAGACACTATCTGTATAAATCATTATCTTCGAAAATAAAACAAACTAAATAAATTTAATGCCAATTGGTCTATGATCCAAAAATACACTCAGTTGTATTTTTGAAAATTGTCTTGAAGTTTTACAAGAAATAACACAGCTGCATTTCTTAATAAAGTATTGAGGTGCCCCAGAAGATAACAGTGTTACGAGTCCTTCCAGTTTTGGTCGACAACTCAACAGCAAGTAGTCGACAATTCGACTCTGTTGACAACACACAATCTGTCCAAGAAAGCGGTAAAGACATTCACGATGATTTCATATAGGTTCCAATATCCCACATTGAAGTAAAATACATAGCAATTTAAAATACAATAACTACATCAGTTTGTATCTGTATATTTTCTGTATTTAAACAGCAAGACGAGAAGCAGCTTCAGTTTGAGACGATTTACAGCATTCGATATGATACAAAAAGTTAATTTAGGTTAATTTAACCATATCTAACTTAACCAAACTTAGCTTAACCTAACCTAACCTAACCTGACCTAACCTGACCTAACCTAACCTAACCTAACCTAACCTAACCTAACCTAACCTAACCTAACCTTACCTAACCTAACCTAACCTTACCTAACCTAACCTAACCTGACCTAACCTCAGTTTACAGTGTCTATTCTCACGTGACAACACCATATGTCACATACAATTATTTTAACACTACATAATTCACTGTTCACTGTGCTAATATACTGTATTAATACAATATTTACCATACACAGAGAGAAAACACACTAACGTGATGTATCAATGAGACAATCCGTAGTGGTAGTGATGATGAGGATTCGAACGTATGAGCTTCGTGTATGGGAACACCCTCCGCAAAGGCGCAACATTGCTTGAGAACCACAGCAATCAGAAGACTTGATAACAGAACATAGATAACGTGATAACAGAACATAGATAACGTGATAACAGAAGATTTGGTGCCATGCTACGTTTGTGGAACGCCAGGTGAAGGGATCTGCATGTTTTCTGCATCTGTCGTCTTCAGAAATTCATTCTGATTCGTCCATCCATTCGTCTCCCCCTATCCCCTTGAATCCACTCCCTTTGCGCAAAGTACTACATAACAAAACGACTCCTTGCTAAGGGGGCGACAGGTCGTTGCCTCGGCCCTGAGCTGTATTGGAAATACATTCAACAACAACAACTACAAACAGGAATTTCGAACATTTTAAGTCGGGGGGATTTTCTCACATCAATCCACATGAGCCACGTACTTTCAACGTAAAAAATTTCACCCATGAAACATTGTTTAATATTTTCGCTCTCACTGTACGTATCAACCCGCCAAACACACACCGAAACTACGACGTTGGTACAACGTTCGAACAAGTTTTAACACTTCCTAACCAGTTATAACAACCAATATAGCAAGTTGTAACAACGTTCTAATACGTCATAAACACGTTACGCCAAGATGTAACAACTTTATTACAAGTTGTAACAAGCGGAAAATAGAGACAGTTTCGGTTTGTGTTTCCAGGGAAGCCTGGGTATATGGGGTATGTACCTGCTGTAAACATTTCAGTTATGGGTTGAAAAATACAAAATAATCGGTTTTATAGGTTTATGTTTCCGTGTTACTACGTTGTAAATATTTTCATTTATATTTTGATAACAAAAGTGATAACCATCCATAGTTGTGCGTCCTGTCACTAATGTGTTGACCATCCAGTGATAACCATCCATAGTTGTGCGTCCTGTCACTAATGTGTTGACAATCCATCATTGTGAGTCCTGTCACTAATGTGTTGACAATCCATAGTTGTGCGTCCTGTCATTAATGTGTTGACAATCCATAGTTGTGCGTCCTGTCACTAATGTGTTGACAATCCATAGTTGTGCGTCCTGTCATTAATGTGTTGACAATCCATAGTTGTGCGTCCTGTCACTGTGTTGACAATCCATAGTTGTGCGTCCTGTCACTAATGTGTTGACAATCCATAGTTGTGCGTCCTGTCACTAATGTGTTGACAATCCATAGTTGTGCGTCCTGTCACTGTGTTGACAATCCATAGTTGTGCGTCCTGTCACTAATGTGTTGACAATCCATAGTTGTGCGTCCTGTCATTAATGTGTTGACAATCCATTGTTGTGCGTCCTGTCACTAATGTGTTGACAATCCATAGTTGTGCGTCCTGTCACTAATGTGTTGACAATCCTCCGTTGTGCGTCCTGTCACTAATGTGTTGACAATCCTCCGTTGTGCGTCCTGTCACTAATGTGTTGATAATCCTCCGTTGTGCGTCCTATCACTAATGTGTTGATAATCCTCCGTTGTGCGTCCTGTCACTAATGTGTTGACAATCCTCCGTTGTGCGTCCTGTCACTAATGTGTTGACAATCCACCGTTGTGCGTCCTGTCACTAATGTGTTGACCATCCGCAAATTGCATCGATATGTGCGTCCTGTCTCTAATGTGTCGACGAGGCCGCGCCATTGTTGACAATAATACACCGAACATAATTTGGTCGGGAATTACTGGATATTCTCTCGACACTTGCAGTTTTTAATAAAGTTTAAATAGAACAATATAGTCCGAATTTTCTCCGCTTCATGGGAAACACTTTTACTGAATTTTATTCTTTTCGTATTAAAAGCTGTCAAAGTCTTCCCAATAAAGTGTAACCGATGACACCGTTCTTTTCTTGACATGGCCGGAAAAGCGAGCGAGGCGTTTTTATCCGGATATATTTGAGGTCTGTAAAATGAACAATTATTTGCACATGCGAAATTGTATTTTTCCTATTATTTTTTATTGCTGGTAAAGAGACTCAAAATACCTTCACGAATTTTGAAATCATTTTGAAATCGGCATTAGAATGCATGATGTTATTTATGGTAGAGGAGCCACGTGTTAGAGGAGCAATGGCTCGCTGCCAGGTGTGTATGGATAGCTTGTAACGTTGAATGACACATGTGTAGTGGAGAATGTGTCGTGGGAGGGGTTAGAGGGCGGGAACGAGTCTTGGCCTAAATGTGCTTGTTGGGTAGAGCATTAGCTCCTTAGCCCCGGCTTTTCCAACTCTCAGTCAGTTGGTTCTTTACACTTCTATCAATACCTCATGTTTCGCGTCGTATTTCTGAAGCTGCTTATTGAGCTCGCCTCGACAATCTCTTCTTGGGGCCCGAAACATCTTCTGGCAACTCTTGCGCGAAAGAAGGGTTTCTAGACATACATCCGGCTCATCTGCGTCTTCAGCTTCCACTCGTGTCATCTGGCGTCTTTGTGTTAGTTCCCTCAGTTCTGAGACCAGATTTGTTGTTCTTAGCTTCTTGATTCTTTGTAGCTTTGGAGCTTTGCGTTCTTTTTTGCTGTGTGACTTCCACTCCGAGACTGCATATTCAAGAGTGAGTCTAACATAGGTTGTATATAATGTTTTGAAGGCCTCGGAATCTAAGCATCTGTGTGTACTCACCTAGTTGTATTCTCCTAGTTGTGATGGCGGGGGTTGAGTTTTGGCTCTTTGGTCCCGCCTCTCAAATGTCAGTCAACTGGTGTACAGATTCCTGAGCCTATTGGGCTCTATCATATCTACATTTGAAACTGTGTATGGAGTCAGCCTCCACCTAAACACTACTTAATGCATTCCATTTGTTAACTACCCTGAGAACCTGTGTGTTAACTACCCTGTGTGTGTGTGTGTGTGTGTGTGTGTGTGTGTGTGTGTGTGTGTGTGTGTGTGTGTGTGTGTGTGTGTGTGTATGTGTGTGTGTGTGTAAGTCTCTCGTTCTCGATCCATAATCATTTTTGTTATGGACAACTTCGTAATACTTCAGAGCTCACAAAATATTTAATAAATTCAAACTACGCCGCCGTGATTGGAAGAAAGATGTACAGGTTTCGTTAGTGAATACCTAAGTGCTTAATAATGGCTGGTCGTCAGTCAGGGCTGATCCTTACAGAATTACATGTACCAAATGGCTCATCAGATTTATGAATTTCCATTGAAGACATAAGTAGTGTGAATTTATGAATTTACATTGAAGACATAAGTAGTGTGAATTTATGAATATACATTTAAAACATATTTTCAAGCTGACATAAATCAGCTTGAAAAATCTATTAATATATAAATACTCAGAATATTTCACCATGCATGATCACAGTGCCAGGATTTAGCTCAGCTGTTGGGTCTGGCATTATGCATGCTTTCAGTGCTAGGGGGACCTAACCAGCTGCAATCTTCTCATAATCGGATGAAATAGGTTCGATTGGGCAGGACGCGATGATTGGATACATTTCCTTGCAAACGACGCCCCTCTAGCAGCTAGATTAGGCAACTGCTGTAATTCGTATCATGGGTAAGGTCAGCCACTGACTGGAGTATTTCGAGAATTATCTTATTGCTATTACTCTTCTTCCTATTAATACCCCTTTAATTATACCTTATCTTCCGTTCCTGTAGCCTTGATTTTTCTTCTTCTAAGATTTCCTTCTCCTCACCTCTCTCTCTTGCCTATTTATTGCCCTTGCCTCCTTCCTTTCATCACATTTACGGGCTATTCATGCCCGTGCCACCTCTTGGGTGGCTTATTCTTTATCATCATTCCTCCCATCACAATCGACTTGATAATGGTCCAGGACGGACCGAAACGTCGTCGTCTCTTCACTTTCTAGTGTGTGGTCTGGTCAATATCTCGAAAGACCTAACAGTCCACCTTTGCGTAACAATGGGAACCAATCTAGTACTCAAAAATTTGATGTACCTTCGGGTGCATCCATCACACAGGAGAAGGGAAGTTATTTACGATAAGTCGAGAGACAAAGGAAAAGAAGAGGAGAAGGTTGCAATTGGAGATGAAGAAATGGGTTTAGGAAGTGTTTCGGGTCATTACGAGAGCATCAGGCCCTCGGTGTTGTTTATTGGTGGCATCATTCATCCCGATAATGGTTCGCGGGGATTCAGACAACGTCCTGCGAATGTTTTATGGCGACAGGCAAGAGTATGAATCGTGGGTGTTGTAGCAGCGGTGTGTGACAATGTTTACAGTAAACATCAGCGCCCGTTCATAGATGTTGACGTGATTACAATGTTGTAACCAAAACTAGGAGCAAGCTAGTTTCCGGAGCTAACACATATATAAGATGGGAAATGATGGAAGATGCTGGGAGATTCTGACAGATGCTGGAAAATACAGGTAGAGTCTATGATATGACTGGAAATGCTGCAAGGTATTGTCAAGATAAGCTTACGTTACTCAAAGTCAGACGACGATACCTCGAGTCTCGTTGTAAAATGCTTCATTTCATTCATTCTCAACAATCATTAATCTATAAAATACGTTTTTCAGTAAAGGAGCTCTGGTGAGTGATTCATAACAGTGAGTAACACTAGTGAAAACGAGTAGACTGAAACAGATTCTAAACTTTCCTTAACCCAGGAGATTATACGAAGCTTGCAGATCCAATTCCACGCTTCTACGAACCTTCCAGGAGGCCTGGTCGACGACCGGGCCGCGGGGCCGCAACGCCCCGAAATCATCTCTAGGTAACCTCAAGGTAAGGTAACCTCTAAATGTCACGTCTTGTGGTTTCTCAAACATATATTACAAATAATACTTATCTTGGCTCTAGCCTGCGACCAAAGTGTTCGCCAGTTCGAGACACTACCAATTCAGCCAACCACAAAAAGAGTTGGAACTTGGAAATCCACCCAAGGATTCTGCCAACTTTGGCAAGCTTAACAGCTCCCAAAACGGGTCTTTTTCCAATTCCCGGGAGTACCCGTGGCGAGGCTCAGATGAGAGTTTATTGATACTAATATTATTACAACAGGTGTCCCTTCACCCCCCACAACTGCTACAGTTTCCTTTGTGCTGTGTACATCTCCCTCTCTGAGGTGTATAAATTCCTTCCTGCTGTGTACAACCTCCCTCCCTGTTGTGTACAACCTCCCTCCCTGCTGTGTACAACCTCCCTCCCTGCTGTGTACAACCTCCCTCCCTGCTGTGTACAACCTCCCTCCCTGCTGTGTACAACCTCCCTCCCTGCTGTGTACAACCTCCCTCCCTGTTGTGTACAACCTCCCTCCCTGCTGTGTACAACCTCCCTCCCTGCTGTGTACAACCTCCCTCCCTGTTGTGTACAACCTCCCTCCCTGCTGTGTACAGGCCTCAGCTTTCCTATTAAGTAATGTAGATCTGGTCCATTTCGTCCTACTTACTGTTCCTCTACTCTTATTCTACCCCCCCCTCTCCTAGATCCCTTCCACGTAATTTCCTTCCCCTTCCACGTTATTTTCCTCCTTCCTCGTTATTTCCCTACTATCTCCACCACTCGCGTGAAGACACAAGAGGAGTGAGAATAACTCTGAAGTCAAATATTTTGGAGAACGAAACCGGTTGTGGAATGCAAAAACAAATCCAAAAAACATAAACTTGGAGTCAGTGTTGAGACCCGGAACCAGTGTTGGGTCTCGTAGCCAGTGTTGGGACTCAAAGCCAGTGTTGGGTGCGGACATTTGTCTTATCTTAATTTGCTTCAATTAATACAGGTTTTATATACTAAAGTGAACGTTATTTAAAGTCTATGCAGTCTGAATAGCGCAGATGTTTAAGCTAACAACATATATTCAAACATGCTAACACATACATACATACATACATACATACATACATACATACATACATACATACATACATATCTATATAAATGGAAATGAATGTCTGTCTGTCTTTCTGTCTTTCCGAACATTGAAGTCAGACGCTTGGGTTCAGCTTCGCCCATTTTTTCTCATTAATTGCTGTGGGGCACGTGCCCAACATGGGCTAATCGGGATTGGAATAGAAAACAGTGCAAATGACACAGTATCAGTCTTACCTTCACGATCACTATCTTCACGATCAAACTCAAAATACAATTATGACTCCACTTTGTATAATAATTATCACTTATTTTGTCATATCATAAAACGTTATGCATTTATCATACGAAATTTAAGAAAATAATCTTATCCTGAAACTTATCTTTATATCATAAATAAAGCTTGATATGGTTTTTTGTCCTTAGACATTTTGAATTATGTGTTAATATCTAGTGATTGTTTATATACCAGCTACGTGTGTAGTGCTCTATTAGTGTTATTGTAGGTGGGAGAGAGAGAGGGAGAGAGAGAGAGAGAGAGAGAGAGAGAGAGGAGGTTGGGGAAAACAGATTGACCTCTGTCACTGAGTATATGAAAAAATAATATCTGTCCGAGGTGGAAGGCCAAACGCTTGGGGCTAGCCGCACCCAAATTTAATTAAACTATCAGCACCTATTGGGAGCCTCAGAAATGGTAATTAAATCTGAAATCGTAGATTTGTTTTCCCAAGAGTTAGTCGAAATTTTATAAGAGAGAGAGAGAGGGATTTGAGGCAACAACACAATAGTTGTGTTGCCCCAAACTTCCGGACAAGGATTTTCTCCTCTGATTAATATATACTTAACCACACACACATTAAAAGGCATTTGATAGACACAAACAACAGAAGACTTCGACGGTATTCTAATCAAAATATATTTTACTGTACTTAAATTTTTAGAGATCACACTGGTATTAAATTTCCTAAGTGCGTGGGGGGGGGGGGGGGTAAGGAAGTACTAACATATTTTTGAAACACTGAATCTCTCTTGGGTATTAGTCATAAAATGTTTTCTGAGCTTGTCTAAAAGCTGCATCTGTATCATATTTGGGGGATATTGCAACCTCGATGCCACCGCACCAATCCTCGACATTTCATCAATAATAAACTCTACACTACACACTCGCAAAGCTGTCAGAACGATGGAGGCGAATACAGCATTTATTTTGATGGAATTTGTGTTTTAAATGCACATTCGTGCATTCATTAATTCATGACACCACAACATCCCCCTGGAAGAGGTGCAAGCAGCATGTGTGGGACAACATATGTTTATCCACCCTCGCTGACACCTACATATACTTCGGTGCTCATTAGTTAGGTGGTGCGGCCAACCACAGCGAAACAGGAAAATGAAACAAGCACAGGCAATCCACCTTTGTTTCCATACCAGCTGAGATGTTTGACTCCTGGAGTAGCAGCTCATTGAGCTTCCTCGAAGAATTGGGTTCTAGGCTCGTTGACACCACCACAGACCCAAGAGCTGTCAGTTTCCTGTTTCAGCGCCTCAGTGTGGCGACCCAGAGGGAAAACGCCCAACCCGTTCTCGCAAATTCGTAAAGTCAATATTGACTTATTAACTACGTGCATAGGTGATATACTAAACATAATAGATACCCCTAAAAAGATTCATAGAAAACACCGACCTTACCTAACCTTGTTAGTATCTTAAGATAAGCCTCTTATTGCTTCGTAATTACAATTATTACTTAACCTATACCTATTATAGGTTAGGTAATAATTGTAATTACGAAGCAATAAGATGCTTATCTTAAGATACTAACAAGGTTAGGTAAGGTCGGTGTTTTCTATGAATCTTTTTAAGGGTATCTATTATGTTAAGTATGTCACCTATGCACATATTTAATAAGTCAATACTGACTTATTAAATTTGCGAGAACGGGTGCGAGAACGCCTGCTGTGTCCTCGGGTCCTGTCCAGACTCAGAGGAATTCTAAGACATCAACATCTTTTAACCTTTCATTGTATTCATCAATGTGTAATTTATAACCATTAAGAAGCTAATAGAGCAAAACAAAACACAAAAAGATGGGGGGGGGGGGGGGGGTTACAGCCAAGATAAAAAAACATGGAAACTGCAGAGAAGTGGGATCCAAAAAATCCCCATTAATGTGTTGTGTGTGTGCCTTTCTCCGAGGCTAAGGGTACTCCATTCTACCAGCCAGAGGTGATACCCATCCTCCTTAACTGGTTTCCTGTACATAAAGTGAACTTCATTTTTCTATCTTTCCTATAGATCACAGTACCCAGAAATGTAGAGCTCCATTGCTCTCCTTTTCAGTGGTGAATATTCAGACCCCATATATGCCCGGACACCGTATATATATATCCGGACACCGTATATATATCCGGACACCGTATATATATCCGGACACCGTACATATATCCGGACACCGTATATATATCCGGACACCGTATATATATATCCGGACACCGTACATATATCCGGACACCGTATATATATATCCGGACACCGTATATATATCCGGACACCGTATATATATATCCGGACACCGTACATATATCCGGACACCGTATATATATATCCGGACACCGTACATATATCCGGACACCGTATATATATCCGGATACCGTGCACGTTTCTAGCCTTCCTTTATGTCCGGATACGGTGAATGGCCGACCCCTGTGTGAACCAAAGTCCCAGCCATCCCCTCCCTTGCGAAACTTCACTTGTGCTTGCAAAATATTGCCAATATTTATAGCCTTGTGCCGCCAATGGCTCGGAACGCGAACAGTCAATACGTTTTCTTTATACATTCCCGTTTTTTTTTTGAGGGGTGACGAGGGTGAAGTATTTGGCTTTTAACCTTATATATAGCAAGAACACGAAGATACAATATCTCGCTTATGAGCCCCTCGAGAAATTTCATAATGATTTCGAGAGACGAAGTCAATTCAAAGACATTCGTGAAAGACGGTGAAAGTTACCAGAAATGAATACAATTGTTTACAAAGAAGATCAAACGACAAGAAACCATTCGGCCCAAACAAGACCTCTTGTTTATGGTTGGCTCATGGGGACGCAAACAATGCAGCAAGCAATGCAAGTCGGCGATTAGGAAAGATATAGTTGAGAAATCTATTTTGTAAATGTGTATCCTGAATGTGTTCCGTTTTCTGATGTTTGTAAGTTATTTTATATATATTGCCTCATTTTAATGGGAAAAAATATTGAAAATCATGTAATACGATTATTGCACACCTTTTTTTTTTATCAAATTTATATATATATATATATATATATATATATATATATATATATATATATATATATATATATATATATATATATATATATATAGTATATTTTGGTAGCAGTCTTTCCTGTAGACATATATTATTAAATATGACCGAAAAAGTAAGATTAATAATTCTAACACGAATTTTCTCAATCTTTCGTACATTACGCTTCACTGTTGGAGGTAAATCAAAAATCACTTCTCCAAAATTCATTTTTAT
>NC_091211.1:22435956-22583456 GCF_040958095.1 Procambarus clarkii
ATATATTGTTAAAAAAACAATTTTTTTCTTTAAATATTCTAATGACAGAGACAACACAAATTAATCAATTCCTACACATTGAAAGAAAAGCTTTGTCTTACTGTAGGGCCCCAAGAAAAGGAGTATTCTACACATACTCAATGCCAGATTTAAAGAAAGATGATTTAAACTACTTAGGAAGAAAAGGCCGCGCTCTCTGACAATGCTTTAGTCGATCCTACAGTGTTTTCCACTATTTAAACGCGGGCTTGTGACTGCCTTAGAAACACCCCAGGCGTAGTAAAACTAGATATATCCTCCCGTGCTGACGCCTGCATCACCCGACCAATATTGGAAAAACCAAAACAGGTTCTTCGTTTAACTCAGACGACAAAAACAACTTATAAACAGTCTGAGTAAAACTGAAGTCGAGCAGAGATGAAAGAGAGAGAGAGAGAGAGAGAGAGAGAGAGAGAGAGAGAGAGAGAGAGAGAGAGAGAGAGAGAGAGAGAGAGAGAGAGAGAGAGAGAGAATGAGAGACATAAAGACATAAACTGCTTTACTTGTACTTTCTTCAGTTGTTGGTAAAGAAAAGAAAAAAGGATTTGGAGGCTGCAAAGAACGTCTCAAGTCCTTTGTAAAGAGAGTGGGAGGTATTCCTTTTGTCTCTACAAACGGTAACGCCATCTTCTTGAAACCGTATATATATATATATATATATATATATATATATATATATATATATATATATATATATATATATATATATATATATATATATACGCTTCATTGTGTCAATAATTCATTGTGTCGGGGACAGGCAGCCAGAGTGTATTCATACACTCTGACCCCGCCCAGGATGCGACCCCACAACAAGCTGACTAACTCCTGAGTACCTACTTACTGCTAGGTGAACAGAGGCATTAGGTGATAGAAAATTCGTCCAACCATTTCTCTCTTGCCCGGGATTCGAACCCGGAATTTTCGATTGTGAGACGAGAATACTAACGCGACTTTACTACCACGTAGAAGCCTGGTATTACATCCAGCATTACTAATGGATACATTTCACATCAACGTGAATAAAATTAAATGAATGATGAAAAGATATGTAAATCCATACATTTCTAGTGCTCCCTGACTCCCTTAGATTTAATAATGTGTTACTTGCACTTTACTTCCAGTAAACTGACGCCAATCGCTTCCACACTTCTGGAAGTAATCATAAGAATATATTCTGGTCATTAGGTTACTGGTACATCGACTGAATCTCATTTTTGAGAACACAAATATGTGAGTCCAGGTACACAGGTACACAGTAGAAACTGTGTTTATTCACAATCACCATTAACAGTGATACAGTGAGGTAGTATGTTTAATTACGTTATTGTTTACGTAATTTCTGAACAGTTTTGTAAATAATGAATAGCTCCATGTTTTGTGTCGTGAAGTACAGATGTCTACATTTTGTGAGTTAAACATTATTAAAATTATGAGTCTCGACGAGGAACTTGTTAATCCGGTACCATTTACGTAGACTAGTCGACGGAGTTACGACTTCGCTTCTAACAGAGTAAGTGTTCGACTCCGCGAGTTTCCAAGTGATTTTGAATCGACCTTTTACTCCTTGCAATCTAGGTGTCATCCTGGCCTCGTATCTCCTTGTAGGTGCTCCATGGTGGCTCCAGGGCTTTCTCCTCACAGTAACAACGAAAAGGCTGACGTTGTTCCTCCCTGTAACAACAGAGATATTAATAAACTTGGAGATCTTAGCCTATCTGACGGGTGACGCTCAGATCAGGTTATCTTGAGAAAGCGTGTAGATTTTATAAGTGTTTTAAACTCTGTTACAACTGATATGAGTGGGGCTTCTATGGGGTACTGGTACTATTAAGGGGTATAGGTAGTTAGAAGACAGGAGTATCAAATATGGGAGAGCTAAAAGGCCCGGCCCCCAAAATAAACTATCCACAGTAGTAATAACTTGCTACAAGACCAAATATGTTAGTCTAAGGGTTGATCACTGCGCTCCCACCTTGGAAGAAGAGATACTCTGTAATTCATGTACTTATTTATTAACCCGTTAACAATCCCCCATATACACTCACACCAATAACAATAATAATAATAACTTTACCACACTATCTTACGTTAAAAGCCTTGGTCCACGTAGGCAGGATACAAGGTTTACACTAATAACAAGCTAGGGTAAAGTACTACTGGATAAGCACTGAAGCTGGATGCAGCTTAATTAGGGTAGTGAAACCACGTGGGACCCTAATACAAAACACAACACTTAGGGGTACCCAAACACTGGCAAAATACTATCCCCAGGTCTCACCAATCGTTACTACCAGAGTAGGCACACTCACTAATGCCCTGTACTTAGCTTAAGGATACAGGAACTTCAGGTAAGGGAAATAAGTAAGAGGAGAAGGAAGGAGAGTAGGGATACAGCCACAGAGTAGGTCTTAACCTCACGCCACCAGCCAAGAGAAGCGCGAGCTCCTCGCGACCACCTGGCCTCCCTCATGTCGTGGTGCCGGAAGGAGCCTAATTGATCGTGCAGCTAAGCACATTAAAGATCTTCCCCTATGCAACGTATTGTTACTTTATGAATGATTAGAAAGTATTAGTAAGCAAAGTTGGTGCCTATGTTATTATTTAATAATCAACCCCCAGCTCAGTCTTTAAATGCTCTTTGAGAAACAATAATAGTCTTACGTCTGGCAGGGAAGATACAAACAATTTCCATTCGAAATGCGCCAACTGTACTACTTAGGAAGTTTAATAGCTCAATTTTGACCTCTGGTTTCCACTGGAGAACCCAGGGTCGTAACACTCCTCCCCCCTTCAGAGAAAAAAAAAAATGTGACCACTAGAATAGTAGTCATATTTTTTTTTGTAAGAGTATACAGAGAACAAAAAGAAAAACATGACAAAAACAAAAAATCAATCAAAAGCAATTTCTCTGCAAAAAAAAATACAAAGGAGTTCTCTGAAAGAAAAAAAAACATACACAACAAAAATAAAAAAACAGGGAAGTAAATAAATTGGACACGGAATATTTAATGTCACAGGAGAACCTAAAAAAAAATAACTAAAGCATGACAGTTGGTAAATGGCTTTCTGTGGCTCAGATGAATGTTATTCAGGCAACCGGGACAGAGCGTCGGCTATCACGTTGAGTCTGCCCGGTAGGTGGGTAATGGAAAGATTGAAGTCCTGTAGGTACAACGCCCACCTGAGGATGCGTTTATTCTTACCCTTCATCTGAGTCAGGAAGACTAGTGGGTTATGGTCCGTGTACACTTCCACTATATTACCTGTGAGGTAAACTTCGAACTTTTTACATGTTAATACTAGCGCCAACGCCTCTTTTTCTACCACTGAATAATTGCGTTGCGCCTTGTCGAATTTCACAGAGTAATAATATACTGGGTGTTCCACCTGATCATCCCCAGTTTGCAACAACACTGCACCAGCACCCGAGTCAGACGCGTCAACCTGAATTTTAAACGGTCGGTCGAACCTAGGACTAGCAAGCACTGGGGCGGAAGCTAAGATCAATTTCAAATTTTTAAATGCCTCTGCACAGTCTGATGACCACTTAAATTTAACGGCTTTCCGCAACAAGTCTGTGAGAGGAGTGGCAACACTGGAAAAGTTCTGACAAAAACGTCGATAGTACGCACACATACCGATAAATCTTTGAATGTCCTTTTTAGACTTTAGTACTGGATACTCCAGAATGGCATTGATTTTATCTTGCCGAGGTAACACTTTTCCTTGGCCCACTTCATAACCGAGGTACGTCACTGTGCCTTGGCCAAAATGACACTTTTTAGCATTTAAGGTAAGATTTGCCCTTTTCAAGATGGCAAACAACTGGCGTAACCTAGCTATGTGGTCAGCCCAATTACTGTCAAACAGCACGATATCATCTAAATACGCCCGACAATTTGGCACCTTAGCGAGTAGAGAGTTCATGAGTCTCTGGAACGTGGCAGGGGCATTACGCAAGCCGAACGGTAACACTTGATACTCAAAAACACCCTCGGGTGTCACGAACGCGGTGAGCTGTTTAGCACGTTCAGTGAGTGGGATTTGATAATACCCCCTCGAGAGGTCGAATTTCGAAACGTACTTGGCATTTCCCAACTCGTCGATGCAGTCCTCGAGGAGGGGCAGCGGATAGGCATCCACAATGGTCACCTTGTTGAGCTGCCGATAGTCGGTGC
This sequence comes from Procambarus clarkii, assembly GCF_040958095.1. Taxonomy (NCBI): domain Eukaryota; kingdom Metazoa; phylum Arthropoda; class Malacostraca; order Decapoda; family Cambaridae; genus Procambarus; species Procambarus clarkii. The sequence continues at coordinate 22,440,177 of NC_091211.1, forward strand.
ATAATCGCCAGGAGCCGTCTGGTTTGGGGACCAAAAGGCAGGGCGAGCACCAAGAGCCCTGGCTCGGCCGGATGAGGCCGTGCTGGAGCAAGAAGTCGACCTCCTTCCGTACGATGGCCTTCTTTTCTGGACTCATCCGATAGGGTTGAAGGCGAATGGGAGTGTAGTCCGTCAACTCGACATCATGGCAAATGGCATCAGTCTGGGTCGGGACCTCCCCGAACAGACTGGAGAATTCATCAACCAACGACTGCACCTCTTCCCGTTGGGCCATCTGCAAATGGGACAGTCCCTCCACAGCATTCACATAACTAGAATTATTGAAAATGAGATTAGTTGGGTCCCCAGAACAATCATCCCCTCTCTCACTGGAAATGGAAACATTGGTTAGTGCAATGGGCCTGGGGCCCTGGAACTTCTTCAGTCGATTTACATGTATGAGCATTACCTGGTTACGTTTGTCAGAGTGCCTCACTTTGTACGTGAGGTCCCCAGTCTTTTCTGTCACAATGTAGGGGCCTTCGTACTTGTGGGACATAGTGTTCCCTAGTCGAGGCTTTAATACCAGGACAGGGTCGCCAGGCTGAAATACCCGTAACTTAGATTTAGCATCGTTACGTTCTTTCATCTTTTCTTGGGCCTTGCCAAGATACTTAAATGCAGCCGCCTTGCAGTCCTTGAGTCTCTGGTGGTGTTGCGCAAAGAAAGCCGAACCTTCGGTTAACGTTACGTTCCCTAACAGATTCTCCTGTAACATTTGCAAGGGTCCACGAACTTTATGGCCAAAGACTAACTCAAAAGGAGAACAGCCCAGTGAAATTTGTAATCCCTCTCTAGCCGCAAACAAAACATACGGTAAATTCTCATCCCACAAGGTGTGGGAACTCTCGCACGATGTCTTCAACATCTGCTTCAGAGTTAGATGGAAACGTTCAATTACCCCCTGACTCTGTGGATGGTATGGGCTGGAAACCTTATGAGTTATTCCATGTTCCTTACAAAATTGCTCGAAAACATCAGACTTAAAATTAGTACCATTGTCAGTTTGCACGACCCGAGGCAGTCCAAAAGTGGAAAAAAATTGCAACATACGAGCAACAACAGTTTTTGCTCGGATGTTCCTTACAGCAAAAGCCTCTGGGTAACGAGTAGTGATACACATCATCGTGATTAGGTAAATATTACCAGACTTAGTTCTAGGTAATGGTCCAACACAGTCCATTACCACATGAGAAAATGGTTCCTCTGGCACGACAATAGGCCTTAGAGGAGCTTTAGGTGGAGTCTGGTTTGGTTTCCCAACCAGTTGACAAACAATACACGCATTACAAAATTTTGCCACATCGCTTTTCAGCTTGGGCCAGAAAAAATACTTTAAAATTTTGTGATACGTAATATTAATACCTTGATGTCCCCCCATAGGATCATCATGAGCAGCTGCCAAAACTCTTTCTCTATAGCAGGTCGGCAACATAACCTGGTGGACTACCTCCCACTCATTTGACAAGGGAGCACTCTGTGGTCTCCATTTTCTCATCAAAATCCGATCATTGTAGTAGTACCCAGTTGCTGCGTCTACAATTTCCTCCATAGAGACGGCTGTTTCATGACAATCTGCAAGAGTGGGGTCAGCTTTCTGTAACTCACTCAAGGAGGCATCTAGGCCTTGGTCAGATGCCATTGGCCGAGGCTCAACAGTGTTCTCCACCTCCCCACTACTCTCAGTAGATGGCGGTGGCAGGCTCTCCACAATGTCCTCGGCCACGTCATCGAGTCGGGCCATGAATGTGTCCGCGAGGTCCACTTGGTTTTCACCACTCGGAAAGCTCCTCGTGACCTCGGGATTTACCACCTTGGCAAGCACAGGGCTGCCCTTACATTTAAGTCCCATAGACCTGGTCACCGCGCACGCAGGGTACACAACATTATCCTCTGCGGCGGGTGGATCCATGCAAACCTTAGGGGTAGGCAACATAATAGGCAGTCTGGAGTCCCCTACCTTATCCCCTGCTAAATCATTACCAACTATTACATCAACATTAGGGAAAGGTAGGTATGAAGTGACTCCGACTGTACAAACACCCTTGTGGAAATCAGATTCCAGGGTAACCTTATGGAGGGGTACTGCCCGAGTATCACTAGTGACACCCTCGACCAGTACCACCTCTCCAGTGTCGAGAGTGTTGGCACCTTGCAACGCACTCTCTAAAATTAAAGTCTGGATGGCACCGGTGTCTCGGAAGATCACCACGTCCTTCCAGGAAGAACCCTCAGACAAAAGTAGTCTCCCTTTCGATAAGAATGGGGTAAGCAAGTCCAACCACTGTGGGTTGGAGGTCTTACTCCCTAACCCTTCTGAAAGCCTCAAGCCCTGTGTCACAACTAGAGCATTGGGTCTTTTTTCAGGGTGCAGTTGCCAACAACGGCTAATAGTGTGGTTTGGACGATTACAGTGACCACAAAAACGTCGGGGAGAAGAGACATTACTAACAGAATTACCCTTCGGTTCACCTTTAGGTGCCGTTGGGCTAGACACTTTAACAGGGTTAGTTATGTCTGAAACAGAAGGTGCATTAGGTAAAGGGTTAGAATGAGCTGGTCTGGACTGGCTGTGGGTATAAGATTTGCTACTCTGTGGGGTATAATTATTTTTATTGGGCCTTTTGCCCGCCAATTGGTAGTTTTCTGCCAACTTGGCCAAATCCCCTATTTTAGAATTTAACTCTATCCTTCCTTTAATGTACTGTGATACGTTCTCTGGCATAACATCTATAAAATGCTCCATTAAAATTAAGTTCCTGAGAGCCTCGTATGTTTCGGCTTTCGCCGAGCGAATCCATCTATCAAACAATCGAATTTGATCATTCACAAATTCAGTGAGCGGTTGGTTGTGAGTAGGCCTAAGGTTACGATAAACTTGGCGGTGAGCTTCAGGAGTAATTTCATATGCCCGCAAAATACCTTCCCTGACTTTATCATATTCGAAACACTCGTCGTCAGGCATGTTTATAAAAATATCTTGTGCTTTACCCCTAAGTCTCCCCTGTAGGATTTTTACCCACTCTTCCTTTGGCCAGTTCATGGACGTGGCCACTCTCTGAAAATGGTTGAAAAACCTTTCAGGGTCAGACTCGGAAAATTCAGGCAAATTATGCTTTTTCTCATAATGCCTTGGGTTTGAATCCCCGGCAGGTGGAGGTCCAGTGGCATTCGCTCTAATTCTAGCCTCCTCGGTTTTGAGTTTTTGCTCCTCTAATTTTATTTTTGCTAACTCTAAAGCTAATTCACTTTCCCTATGAGTTGCACTTTCTGCTTGGCTAGGCTGGCATAAAGGTGTATCACTTGCCAATAGTTGTTCATCAATACAATGTTGTAATATTTCATTCACCAAAGTCCATTTTTTATCTGCGACATTTAATTCTAGGCCAAATTCCTGGCCTAACAATACTAAATTAGACTTTTTAAGTTTCTTTATCTCTACCACTGAAGGCTCCCTTGCCAGGTTCTGCATTTCAGAAGACATCACTAATAATTTAAGCTCCCAGCCAAAGAAAAAATTAAAAAATAAAAATTGGAAAAAAAAAACAAAAATTTGCACGGCCCCTAACACAAGGCCACACTAACCTTAATCGTGAAGGGATCCAGCTGGGTGTCCAGTCAGTGCAAGAATGTCCTTTGCTAGATGAGCTGGACCCTAGGCTAGCACACAACCGTTCTGCAGAAATAAAAAATTTTAATTTTGGCACTCAAGAATCTAATTTTTTACACTTATAATGTTCCTCCCGGACTGGCCAACCACTTGTTATAACTGATATGAGTGGGGCTTCTATGGGGTACTGGTACTATTAAGGGGTATAGGTAGTTAGAAGACAGGAGTATCAAATATGGGAGAGCTAAAAGGCCCGGCCCCCAAAATAAACTATCCACAGTAGTAATAACTTGCTACAAGACCAAATATGTTAGTCTAAGGGTTGATCACTGCGCTCCCACCTTGGAAGAAGAGATACTCTGTAATTCATGTACTTATTTATTAACCCGTTAACAATCCCCCATATACACTCACACCAATAACAATAATAATAATAACTTTACCACACTATCTTACGTTAAAAGCCTTGGTCCACGTAGGCAGGATACAAGGTTTACACTAATAACAAGCTAGGGTAAAGTACTACTGGATAAGCACTGAAGCTGGATGCAGCTTAATTAGGGTAGTGAAACCACGTGGGACCCTAATACAAAACACAACACTTAGGGGTACCCAAACACTGGCAAAATACTATCCCCAGGTCTCACCAATCGTTACTACCAGAGTAGGCACACTCACTAATGCCCTGTACTTAGCTTAAGGATACAGGAACTTCAGGTAAGGGAAATAAGTAAGAGGAGAAGGAAGGAGAGTAGGGATACAGCCACAGAGTAGGTCTTAACCTCACGCCACCAGCCAAGAGAAGCGCGAGCTCCTCGCGACCACCTGGCCTCCCTCATGTCGTGGTGCCGGAAGGAGCCTAATTGATCGTGCAGCTAAGCACATTAAAGATCTTCCCCTATGCAACGTATTGTTACTTTATGAATGATTAGAAAGTATTAGTAAGCAAAGTTGGTGCCTATGTTATTATTTAATAATCAACCCCCAGCTCAGTCTTTAAATGCTCTTTGAGAAACAATAATAGTCTTACGTCTGGCAGGGAAGATACAAACAATTTCCATTCGAAATGCGCCAACTGTACTACTTAGGAAGTTTAATAGCTCAATTTTGACCTCTGGTTTCCACTGGAGAACCCAGGGTCGTAACAAACTCAAAGGCTTTATGATTTATCGGGAGTCAAACGTCGAATTTGCAAGAAGCGAGGCCGTGGATGAACCACAGAACTGGGTTAATTTTGTCTCAAATTCGAAAACAGTTACTAGTTTCCGAACACATTCGAAAACAGTTTCATTTTTTTCCGAATATATCCCAATAACATTCTTGGACCGTCTCCTCTCCTGCGGAATCGGAATGTAGTTTAGCTTGTTCCGCTTGTGACTTGAGAAAACGACTTCAAGCAAACAATTACAGCCAAAATTAGAGTCTGCTTTGTCTCGCTCGATCCCGACCGTCAAAAAAAGATAAACAACGCTCCTTCAATCCATCCACATATCCCAACGCGTATCCTATCCTCATATCCAAGCTCCAATCCAGTCCTCGTATTTCTGCATCAATATCATGTCCTCAAATCCTTTACCTGAGCAATATAGTCCAGCTGGTGTTTCACATTCTCCTCAAAATTGTGTGTTCTACCTTAAGAATAACCTAACAGGTATTTTTGTATTTAGGTCTTCAAAAGACATCAAAGTGAAGACAAGAAGCGGTCTGCTACGCTCTGCCAGGCTCAGTATTGCATTCTTTGCATCGCTCTGTTGATTCTTTCGGAAACATCTGCGAAATCTCTGAATCGTTCGGCTGTACAAATCGCTTGTGATTCTGGACGATACGCCACGACTTTGTTAGTACATGTGAGTATCCTGATTGGCAGGAGGCCCTGACTTCCTGCCACGGAGTATCCTGAGTGTCAGGAGGCCCTGACTCCCTGCCACGGAGTATCCTGAGTGTCAGGAGGCCCTGACTTCCTGCCACGGAGTATCCTGAGTGTCAGGAGGCCCTGACTCCCTGCCACGGAGTATCCTGAGTGTCAGGAGGCCCTGACTCCCTGCCACGGAGTATCCTGAGTGTCAGGAGACCTTGGCGTCCTGCCACGGAGTATCCTGAGTGTCAGGAGACCCTGACTCCCTGCCACGGAGTATCCTGAGTGTCAGGAGGCCCTGACTTCCTGCCACGGAGTATCCTGAGTGTCAGAAGACCTTGACGTCCTGTCACGGAGTATGCTGATTGGCAGGAGACCTTGATTCCGCCACGGAAAAATCCTCCAACAAAGTATTCGGGTTCAAAGCGGTCCATCATGAACCTCGGATTAAAAATAAAAATCCGGATAGAGAGGAATCCCTTGTACTGTTGAATGCGAATGAAACCGGGGTAGAGGGCCGCACTGAGAGACGGGCGGGAGGTGGGCCGCACTGAGAGAGGGGCGGGAGGTGGGCCGCACTGAGGAAGGCCGGGGAGGTGGGCCGCACTGTATATTTATGAGATTTATTCTGAAGATAAAATCAACGCCATAGCAAAAATTATTACCAAGAACAACCGTGAATAATTTCTGGATGAATTTCACATTGATTCGCCGTAACCAGCATGGTCAAGCTGTTCACGAAACTGTCAGTGAATCTGTTCACGAGTTGTATGTGAAGATATCCACGAACCTGTCTAATAAGATGTGTGTGAAGCTGTCCTTGAAGCTGTCCGCGCAGCTGTCCACAAACTTATTTGCGAATCTCTCCATGAAGCTGTCCATGAATATCTCCACGAATAGGACAATGAAGATATCTGCGAAGCTCTCCAAGAACCTGCCGCCGAATATGTCCAAAAACCTGCCCTCGAAGCTGTCTATGAAGCTGCCCAAGAAGCTGTTAAAAAATATTTCCTGTTGTGTCTCATAATAAAGTCTGCGGATATCAAACTCCAACATTCAAGTACACTTGCCCATAACCCCATACCTTGAGGTTACCTTGAGGTGCTTCCGGGGCTTAGCGTCCCCGCGGCCCGGTCGTCGACCAGGCCTCCTCACATACAGTAGCTTTGTGCATATGGCGGAAATAATGAGAATCTTATATACAGCTTAACCGTCGTTCACTATCAGTGTCTGTTCTCACCTTGGACCTTTTATTACATCATAGTGATACAGGGTGTTAGGAAATTTGTCCTTATTCATCGCATTTATAAATAATATTTTCTTTCATCATGAAATTCAGGGGAATCCTCTTTCATTAAGAGTATTAGTGTGTGTGTGTGTGTGTGTGTGTGTGTGTGTGTGTGTGTGTGTGTGTGTGTGTGTGTGTGTGTGTATGTGTGTGTGTGTGTGTGTGTGTGTGTGTGTGTGTGTGTGTGTTTATCTATCATTACTTACCTATTAGTGATTACGCGGGAGTGTGGTCTAGCTCCTTATGCCCAGCCTACCAGCCTTGCTGTACTTGTGGCGTTATAAATGAACTATTCTGACGTTCGAATACTTTGTTGAGTCTGTTCTTAAAGTTGTCGATGGAGGTGGCTTCCACAGCTTCTTCTTTGAGTACTTTCCACTTGTTAACCACCTTGAATTTTCTTATATTGCTTCAACTCCTTTGCGTTCTCAGATTCTACCAATGTACTCTAGTCCTACTTTCTCTCAATTTAAAGAGGCTGCCCTTGTCCATTGTTTGAACTTTCCTAAGTATCTTCTATGTTGCGATCATGAACACTCTGTTCTTTCTCTCTTCCAGGATTGTGAGGTCTAGTTCCCTAAACCTATCCTCATAGCTTAATTCTTTTAGCTCTGGCACCAATCTTTTGCAAACATTATACTTTTTAAATAATGCTTTTATGCTTCACAAGGTGAGGATTCCAGGCCTGTGCTGCTTATTCCAGTATTGGTCTAACAAAAGCCGCGTATATTGTCTTGAATGAGCGTTGATTTATATTTCTAAATAATTAAACATTATTATAATGTTTGTGAGCGTCCCATATGCTGCTGATATTATCCTGTTTATGTGTGCCTCTGTAGATAATGCTGGAAATATATCCACTCCCAAATATTTTTCCTCTTTCCAGTGATCGTAGTTAAATGCAAGCAAAGAAACCTAATCAAATGGGCCAAAAAAACTATAAAAGAGGCAGTGAAGACAACAACCCATCACAGGGGGTACACAGTAGAGACAGTGAACGCATCTATGACCATGACCAGAGGTACATAGGTGACAGTGAACTTCACCAGATCTCCCACGGTACACAGGTGACAATGAACTCACCAGATCACCTACGGTACACAATAAAGACAGTGAACCTAGCCGACCATCCCCAGCGGCACACGTCAAGGCTCCATGCAGCTTCCCGAGACAGGCCTGGCCTTAGACCCAAACCCATGGCCGCCTGGGAACTTGGCGAAGTCTGAAGGTGTAATCCACCTTCCTGGGGACGCTGGGAAGTTAGGAGACAGTCACAAAGATTGACGAACACAAGACTTTTCCATTTACCGTTGATGCTGTTGTTCTTGGTCATGCTTACCTACTCTCACACTACCAGACACCCGGGTGGACAGTGTTAAAGTAGACGTAGATGGTGTCAAACAGAAGTAGATGGTGTCAAACAGTCAGTAGCAGCTGCTGTTTGACACCATATATAAGAGAGAATGTCTGTCTATTTCTCTGTTTAACTGTCTGTATCTCTGCTTGTCTGTCTGTTTGTCTGTCTGTCTGTTCAGGGTTGGAGGTCAGATGCTTAGGGCTAGCCTCACCCAACTTTATAGTGGAAATCGTCTGGTGGAAAAAATGAAATACTTTAAGAATTATTGTCATTTATATAGACACAATTCTATTTTTATGGAGTCAAGTGTAAAATATTTGGTGTCTTTCCTTTACGTACTATACTTCTCGCTAACATTATGATAAATCCTATTACATCTCGTTAAAATTGCGAAGGAAAGTATATAGTCTTGAAAATAATGCTAGGCACTATACTGTACGTGCATTTAGGGCTTATACTTTTTTTTTTAACCTAACTGATCTTCGCACGAAGATGACCATTAAGAGTCGTCTTTATAGGTAAATGACCTTCATACGAAGGTGGTCTTTGTGAGTAGTATCTATATGAGAACTATCTCTCGTCTAATGAAGGTCACCCTTAAATGCCCTTCTGTCCCATTACCCTAAAATTTCAGGGCCAATAATAATTGGCCTTGCGCTGGAACGGACTGAACACTGGAAATAATGCAATTACCGAAGCCCCATTTCCTGGAAGCTTATGGAATGTGGTGAAAAGACACGCCTCGTAACTCTAGTTAATAGCTGTATTAAAATTGGGTCGTCCGGAGCGTTCGTAGTTCAATTAGCTCTCTAGCGGCGAATACTTATTGCTCGTTGGTTAGTGTTTGTGTGTTTGCAGGCGAGGGGTTGGGCTAGGACTCATCTCATTAGTGAAGAAAGCGAGATGCTTCGTAGAGTCCCATCCTTCATTTCTACCCACATTGATGCCTTCTTTTCATAAATACTTTCATACAAAAACCAAAAATTATACCAAATGAATGACAATAATAAACAGGGCTGAAAAGCCAGATATAATTTGCATGGTTCAAAAATGGTTAAATTCATTGGACAAATGATGCTTGGAAAAGATGCAGCTATTTCACAACACTGGAGATGTCGCTTCCGTCTCCCTAGCAACCAGCTGATGTCGCTTTCGTCTCCCTAGCAACCAGTGGATGTCGCTTCCGTCTCCCTAGCAACCAGCGGATGTCGCTTCCGTCTCCCTAGCAACCAGCGGATGTCGCTTCCGTCTCCCTAGCAACCAGCGGATGTCGCTTCCGTCTCCCTAGCAACCAGCGGATGTCGCTTCCGTCTCCCTAGCAACCAGCGGATGTCGCTTCCGTCTCCCTAGCAACCAGCGGATGTCGCTCCCGCGTCACTAGCAACCAACTAACGCATTAACCTCTCTCTTCCCCCTAATATTAAAATTAAATCCTAAAATGCACACCAAATTGCATTAAGATTTAATATAAATTTTTGTGAGGCAGAACGTAAGAGTCGAAAACATTAGTAAATTATAATTATATCAGCATGTTTTGGTACACAGGGCAGTGGCACTTTTACATATATGGGACTATGTCACATTTACATATATGGGACTGTCACTTTTACATATATGGGACTATGTCACATTTACATATATGGGACTATGCCACTTTTACAGCCACGTTTATGTTTACAAATTAACTATACCTGGTATATATATATATATATATATATATATATATATATATATATATATATATATATATATATATATATATATATACCCAAGGAATCCACCTAATCTAATGAGACTAATCCATAGAAAACGTCAATATAGTGGTTCTTTGATGTTTAATAATGAGATGCATTTTTTTAACAGTTTGGTCGATTCCGTTTTAAATAGGACGTATTAAGTGGGAGGACAGGATGCGAGCCTCGATAAGAGATAAAAATTAACATTAATTATCATTACGAGTAGCACACAAAAAACATTAATATTTGTATATAATTAAATTTTTCAGCTTTTATAAGGTCAGGAATCACCTTGATTCTCAAGTTATGTATGAACCTTTGATGAACATTTGTATGTATGAAGGTAATGAACGTGTTTGAACATTTTAATGACAAACTCTTCACACCAAGTGTTCAGGTAAAGGAGTACAGAAGCACAGAGAACACTCATTGATGTAACGGAGGTCGCTAGCACGAGCCTATCCTTGCGCCCTCTCCTTGAGAGGGATAGGAGTCCCTTGATGTCTAACCCACTCTCCTCCCCGCCCACCCTATTAACATCGTATTAACACAGAGAGTGCTACGAGAGAGAGAGAGAGAGAGAGAGAGAGAGAGAGAGAGAGAGAGAGAGAGAGAGAGAGAGAGAGAGAGAGAGAGAGAGAGAGACGAGGCAATAAATAAACAAATATCAGAAGCTCCCACCATTGAACATCAATATCTCCGCTACCATGACATCACGAACAGTCTCAGTTGCGACTCTCCTGAAAGTCATGAATGCCGCAGAATTTTTGTCGCATGAGCTCTCTCCCTCTCTCTCTCCCTCTCTCTCCTCACCTTCCCCCCTCCCTCCCTTTTCCCTGCCTCCTGCACCAGATCTGATACTTCATCCCACACGGAATAGAGGATCAGAATCCCTTTACCACTCAGACACCCGGATCAAATTCTGTATCCCACGTGGAATGGAGAATCCGAACACGTATTTTCGTTGGATATGAGATCGCATTTTCTTACTGCTTTGCGAGTTACGCGATCATAGTCGCACGTGGAGTAGGAGCTCTGAAAAATTTCTCCCAAGACTAAATTGAGAAATCCGACTCGCTCAAATACAAGGGATTTGCAGATCTGTGTTCGTCTACGTCTTGTGAGAGGGAGATATTTCTTCTTGAAGGGCGTGGATTACTAAGACTATTCAAAGGTGTCCTTTTATAATGGAGTTTAAGTCAGCCTACTGTATTCACGACAGTCATAATGCACAATATTTTACAATTGCTTTATTGTGCAATATGTTTGAGTGTGCACTGATGAATTGAGAGAGAGAGAGAGTGAGAGAGAGGGAGAGAGAGAAACCAAGATTGAGAAACGAATTAGAACAGATCAAAACACAACCTGAAGGGATAGCCTTCAAATCTTTGATGAGAGGTGTCACTTTTTCTCTCTTTCCCTTTACCCTCTCTTCTTCCAAACTCGACCCTCTCCACCCCCCCCCCCCCCCTCATCTCTTTATCACCTATCCCCTCTGTCCTCTCCAGTCACGCTTCATGCAGGGCGGCGTTCATTCCCCGACCGTCCAAGTGGTTGGGCACCATTCTTTTCCTCCGTCCCATCCCAAATCCTTATCCTGACCTCTTCCAAGTGCTATATAGTCATAATGGCTTGGCGCCTTCCCCCTGATAATTCCCTTCCCTTCTCCCCTCTCCTTTTCCATCGTTTCATTCTCAGACCTTCACTCTCCACACACACACTCTCCCAAATAGCCCTCATTTTCCCCTACATTCCCTTCTTCCCCTCTCTCCCCCAACATCCCTCCTCTTCTTTCTTATCTCTTTCTTTCTATTATGTCTCCCATGCGATCCCTCTCTCTCTTATCTCCTCCCAATCTCTCTACATCTTTTGGGTTTTCTCTCGCAGGTGGGTATAGGAGAAGACGTCTTCTGACACCTGACAGCAGACTAAGAAGTTTCCCTTCCCATAGCTCTTGGTAAACTTTACCCTACTACTAGCTTTCCCCTGGAACTCTACCTACCGATCAGTTTACTTGCAGGTTTACTCCCCAAATACTGCTGGGTTTACAGGGGCGAACTGTTATGAATTGGTTCCCCGTCAATCATTCCAGGTTTTGTCACAGGGCGAGTGAGTGTATCTTGTGTGAGTGTGTGTGTGTGTGTATGTATTTATGTATGTGTTTCTGTGTGTGTGTGTGTGTGTGTGTGTGTGTGTGTGTGTGTGTGTGTGTGTGTATCTAACCGCCAGATCCACTACTGACCTTCTACTGAATGCCACCCACTACAGCTGTCTAATTCCCAGATAACTATTTACTGCGTGGGGAGCAGGGGTATGAGGTGAAAGGAAACATTGGTAAATTGCTTCTGTCTGGATTAATTTCTCTCTATTTCTCTCTCATCTTTGCCTTTTTTCTGATGCTATCTTCTTATTTTGGTAGATTAATATTTATTTTGGTTCTATTTCGGATGCTTTCGATATCACATTCTCTAATGCCTTTCATCTCTTAAATTTTATATTTACATTCTTCATATTCGCTTTTATTTGTCCCTTTGTCTTTCACCTTTTACACTTCACCAGATTTTTTTTTCATATCTTCTCCCTTCTCCTGTCTCTATTTTATGTCATTTTTAACTTCATATTTTCTCTGTTGACATTTATTCTTTATTATTCTTACTCTTATTAAATCTCCCCTGTCTCTTTCTGCCTCTGCCTCTCTCTCTCTCTCGCTCTCTCTCTCTCACTCTCTCTCTCTATCTCTCGCTCTCTCTCTCTCTCTCTCTCTCTCTCTCTCTCTCTATCTATCTCTCACTCTCTCTCTCTCTCTCTATCTCTCACTCTCTCTATCTCTCACTCTCTCTCTCTCTCTCTCTCTCTCTCTCTCTATCTCTCTCTCTCTCTCTCTCTATCTCTCACTCTCTCTATCTCTCACTCTCTCTCTCTCTCTCTCTCTCTCTCTCTCTCTCTCTCTCTCTCTCTCTCTCTCTCTCTCTCTCTCTCTCACTCTCTCTCTCTCTCTCTCTCTCTCTATCTCTCACTCTCTCTCTCTCTCTCTCTCTCTCTCTCTCTCTCTCTCTCTCTCTCTCTCTCTCTCACTCTCTCCCTCTCTCTCTCTCTCCCTAACTTTCTACGCCTTGATGTTAACGAGACGTCGACCAGCTTCACAGACAAGATGAGTAAAGAGAGATGATTTACCCATCTCTCGGAGAGGCCGAGACATGCGACCTATAGACCAGAGCAACACGTCAAAGAAGGTGCATACATAGGAGAATCCTGTTTACATCCTCTTTAATGATAATTTCCTATTTCGTTCGCTAGATATTTTAATCTTGACTCATTAAACTAGTCCTTCATACGGGCGGGAGAGTAAACTTTAACCCTGAACATCATTCCAGACAGAAGTAAATTCACAGATAATATACATTGTGGAATATATATATATATATATATATATATATATATATATATATATATATAACACGAACACAGGTCTCAGAAAACGGTATAGTTTCCTTCAACAAAGAAATTGCAATTAAAAGGCGGAAAATAAAAAAAAACTTCTCATCAAGAAACGCTACGCACTTTGCGCCTGGCTGCTTCAGGAAGATAACTCAGGTGGATGTAATATTGCACGGCCCGCTGGGGCAGCCACGGGGTATTATGACGCCCCCGTGGTGGTGACACGGCCCGCTGGGGCAGCCACGGGGTATTATGACGCCCCCGTGGTGGTGACACGGCCCGCTGGGGCAGCCACGGGGTATTATGACGCCCCCCGTGGTGGTGACACGGCCCGCTGGGGCAGCCACGGGGTATTATGACGCCCCCCGTGGTGGTGACACGGCCCGCTGGGGCAGCCACGGGGTATTATGACGCCCCTGTGGTGGTGACACGGCCCGCTGGGGCAGCCACGGGGTATTATGACGCCCCTGTGGTGGTGACACGGCCCGCTGGGGCAGCCACGGGGGTATTATGACGCCCCTGTGGTGGTGACACGGCCCGCTGGGGGTAGCCACGGGGTATTATGACGCCCCCCGTGGTGGTGACACGGCCCGCTGGGGCAGCCACGGGGGTATTATGACGCCCCCCGTGGTGGTGACACGGCCCGCTGGGGCAGCCACGGGGTATTATGACGCCCCCGTGGTGGTGACACGGCCCGCTGGGGGCAGCCACGGGGTATTATGACGCCCCCGTGGCGGTGACACGGCCCGCTGGGGGCAGCCACGGGGTATTATGACGCCCCCGTGGCGGTGACACGGCCCGCTGGGGGCAGCCACGGGGTATTATGACGCCCCTTAGGTAGAGTATGCGTCAAAATACGACGTTATTTTAGGAGGACAGGTCAACATACTTCAGCCACGTTATTGTGACTCATCGCCTGCATCATTGATGATAACTTTTGTCCAATTGGATAGCGTTGTACCCAAACAGCAGTTAACCATGAAAATATTGATCAGTCTGCAGCGTCCGGTGGTTACCAATCGGAAATAATAATCATTGGCAAATTATCTTTCATGTACAGCACCCGTCTTAGTAAACAAGTCAGGTGTTCATTTAATGTACCTGGTTTTTCAAAGTATTATACCAGGAAATTATATATAATTGTATTGTAAGTCTTTACACAACTCCACATTTTTAATGAGCTTGTCAGAAACACCAAGACTTAACATCTCACTACCATGTTAGCCGCTGCTCGGTCATTCTCAACAGTACACGATCACACTTCTACAAGAGACTACAAGGGACTACTATATATATATATGTATATATATATATATATATATATATATATATATATATATATATATATATATATATATATATATACCAGAGAAGGTCACACAGTGTGAGTGTACCAGAGAAAGTTTCCCCAGTGGCGGTGTACCGAGTAACGTCAGAGGCGTATGTCAGGCTAAACAATGTAACAACTACCATCGAAGTTTGATTTTTGTTAATAAAAAAAAACTGGACACCACGAACGTCAGACCCTTTATATTATGCAGCTCCAGCACAGAGCCGTTCCCCACCCCCCTCCTACTCCCATAATACCAGCTTGGTGCCAGAGTTTTAGGGAGTAACATGCAAGGGAAGACTAATGAAACTGAAGTTCGCGTTACTGAAGTAACGCAAGCGCTGGAGTGACGTGATTACAACTTACAAAATAGTCGGGAAACAGATAACGCAAAATAAAAGTGAACTACTCGCCCAAAAGACCAATGAAGGGGGGTCTTTGCGCCCCCAGCACCAATAAAGAGGGGGGCCACGGTGCCCCCAGGACCAATGACACAGTTTTACCAGTTACCCAAAATTATGGTAACCGCTTGTCATGTAATATTTTGCTGAAACCACAAAACCTTCGAAAACGAAAGGCAACAGGAACGTACCTTAAACTGGTGGAGTTGTGTCCCGCGATGAGTTAAAAAAAGCTTTATCTGTAATGTCAGGGAAACGTATTATTATTGTGCCTATTGAAATTATTATATATATTCAATTAATTTATATTATGCCACATATATAACATACGAATTGTAAAATTTTAATCCATCACTATTTGCTTATGCAAGAGGCGCAGGTGAAGGTAGTTTTGGGGGCCTCAGGGCCCCCAGAACCAATAAAAAGGGGGCCATGGCGCCCACAGGACCAATAAAGAGAGGGGCCTCGGTGCCCACGTGACCAATAAAGGAGTGGGGGAGGCCTCGGCGCCACAAAACCAATAAAAAGAGGGGCCTCGGCCCCCTCTTTATTGGTCCAGGGCCAGGAACGGGATTTAACAGTTACCCATAATTAAGGTAACAGGCTGTCATGTAATATTTTGTTGCAAACAAGAAACATTCTGAAACGAAAGGCAACAGGAAACGTACCTTAAGCTGGTGGTCATCGTGTCCAGCGATGAGTTTAAAAAGCCTTCCCTGTAATGTCAGAAAAAGTCATTATTAATGTGCCTATTGAAATTCTTATATACTCAATTAATTCATATTATGCCACATATATAACAGATGAAGTGTCACATTTTCATACATCACCATTTTATCATTCGCAGGTGAAGGTGAAACTTGAGGGTCGTGGTGATACCTATTCCTGAAGAAGGGTTGTGCTGTCCGTAGTGGGGTCAGACAAGGGGGGTCAGCGCTGTCCGTAGTGGGGTCAGGGGTCGACACTACTCCCGGCGTGCTCGCTAGCATGTCGGGAGTAGTGTTCACAAACGCGCCGATTCCAACATTCACCGGCGCCCCCAGGACCAGTAAAAGGGGGGGGGCCACTGCTCCCCCAGGACCAGTAAAAGGGGGGCCACTGCGCCCCCAGGACCAGTAAAAGGGGGGGCCACTGCTCCCCCAGGACCAGTAAAAGGGGGGCCACTGCGCCCCCAGGACCAGTAAAAGGGATGACTGCAGTGCCCCCAGGACCAGTAAAAGGGGGGGTCTCAGTGCCCCCATGACCAGTAAAACGGAGGGCTCAGTGCCCCAGGACCAGTAAAAGGAGGGGTCACCGTGCCCCCAGGACCAGTAAAAGGGGGCCACTGCGCCCACAGGACCAATAAAATGGGTGGGATCTCGGCGCTCTCAGGACCAATAAAGACGGAGGCCTCGGTGCCCTCGGGACCAGTAAAAGGGACGTCTTGGCGCTCGTAAGAGCAATAAAGGGGGGCGGGACCATCGGATTTCGAAGGACCAATAAAGACGGGGCCTCAGCGCCCCCAAGGCCAGGACAGGGATTTAACAGTTACCCATAATTATGGTAATCGCCTGTCAGGTAATATTTTGTTGAAACCAAAAAACCTTCAGAAACGAAAGGCAACAGGAACGTACCTTAAGCTGGAGGAGTTGTGTCCCGCGATGAGCTAAAAAAGCCTTACCTGTAATGTCAGAAAAAAGTCATTATTAATGTGCCTATGGAAATTCCTATATGTACATTATAATCATATACTACACATGTAACATGTGAAAAGTTCCTCGATCATCACACTTGATGATCGAGATGATGTTTACCTTCTCCTGAAGGAAGTCTGAGCTCTCTGTAGTGGGGTCAGAGAAAGTGGGGTCAGCGCTGTCCGTAGTGGGGTCAGACAAGGGGAGGAGTCAGCACTACTCACGACTTACTAACACAATCACACGATGTTTTCAAAATTCACGAATCACTTAAAATTAATAAAATATCCAGTACGAGACGAGAAACACTTCAAGAACTTCAAGTACACAACAAGTACGTAATTTTGTCACAGCAATAAAGAGCAAATTTTCACCTTTTATATTCAGTAAATCACTAACACTTCTAAAAGTTAACATTTAGTCAAGTTAACATAGCGGCTAGTCCTGCCTTGGTATCATGCGTATTCTTCACAATGCAGTTTCAGGATTCAGTTAGACACGAAACTAATAATATAAACACTAGCAACCGTAAACCGCAACACTGGAGTTTACTAGTCCACACACTAGTGCTAACTAACACGCAGGTGTTTAAACACCACAACAACCAGTCTTCTTAACTCGGCGTGACCGAACACCTGTGAAGATTTTCAGATACACTTTAGAGTTGTCTATCAGTCATCACAACACAGTAATCACAACACAGACATCACTCGCCACCATTACTATCACACTGACGTGACCCGCCAGACTAGAGGTCCAAACTGTCCTCCTGTCGTGCTTCCAGTGAATCTACTAATAAACCCATTTAAAGCCACGTGATGTTTCATCACAGGTCAACATCAAAACCTCATCTCACTTCACGTGTTCGAAGCACATTACAGGTGGTATTTCGCCCTTATTATTTAAATGGGAGTAAATCAGCTGGTCCTCGTAAACACTGGTTGGGATCACGTTGACCCAATCACCAGGTCGCAATTGGTGGCGTACGAGAATTTCTTGAGTGATGGGTCTTACCCCTGATAGTCGGGGCTGCCACCTGCGGTACACATATACCAGAACGGTACAATATGAAGCTACTATATTATAAGGCACAGTTATAATACACACACATGCACACGTTTAAACTTATACATCAATATGTATATATAAGGAGGATGGCAGCCCGCGAACTTCTCGGAGTTGACATTTCCGTCTTTATTCCATAATGACATAAGACTTAGTATTGTAATTTTGATAACGAACTATATCTTTCCTCCGTCTACAATAAAAGAAAGATTGTATGGTCTTTTGGGCTTTATTTTACCCGAGATTACAGGTCATAATCATATTTTATTGAAATTGTTGATTACAACAGGCTTCGTTTAGCGAGTTCACTGTAGTTAATGGGAGTATATTATGATAAAAGGTTTTCTTTCCATTTTTTGAAGTTTGTGAAGTGTGTCAACAGGCACTTGTCTGGTAATGTTTTGTTTTGTGTGTGTGTACTCACAACTATGAGCCACAGTCCCCCGGGGCTCATGTGGGCACGCAGTTTCCACCTGTGTTCCCTTGTTCGCGTACCACCCGTGTTAAATAGTTAATACTTATCTACCCTGTCAATTCCTCTGAGAATTTTGTAGGTAGTGATCATGTCTCCCCTTACATTTCTGTGTTACTAGTGTGTCCGGGTGAGGATGGCCATGCCTCTGCCTGCGACCATCAGAGTCTTCTTCCTGGGTTTCAGGTCCAATGTTTAAATGTTTATATCGAACTAACTGCCCAAAGTAAAAAAAAAAAGATTAATTGAAACGAGAGAAGCAATGCTTCGTCTTTGTGCACTTGAACCAGATATAGCGATCAGGGATGGATAAAGACCGCTTGGATTAGTTTATTAGGAATATTTCGTAACTTTGATTTTTGATTCATCAAATGATATTGTAAATGAATGGAGAATAAATGTCGTTTTACTTTTAAAATGTTGAAATACATTCTGGCTCTGTAACAAACTTTTATATAAGGTCAGGAACTTCGAGTCTGCTGGCAGACCGCCAATATTTCTTCATATGAGTAAGTTTATGGCATCTTTAATTCTTACTTCATTTATTAACGGCTGTGGAGAGAGTGTTTTCTAGAGTTAAATTCATTAAGTCTGACATCAGAAATCGTCTAAACGTGGAGTCTATGAAAGGATAATTCTAACAAAAATTAACATCCTTCCGAAACCTGTACATATTTTCTCCATCTTAGCCAGTATGCACCGAGTAATTTATAAGTTTAAAATCTTCGTAACCCAAAGTTATTATTGTTAAAGACAACCTCACAGCGTCTTAGTAGTTGTAAACTTATAAATAAATACTAACTAACCCACCATAACTGAAGAGAGATGCACAGGTTTCGTAAATGATCACGTAAATCCTTGATGAATCCTGGTTCCAGAACCTCCACGTTCACCTACGTGTCTTATTAGCTCCAGTGTGTAAATGTCTGTCTTTATAACTTATTGACTCATAAACCGTTCTGAACGAAAATTGGGTGCAACGTTGCAGACGCTAGAACTGCCTATCTGATCTGTCGGAAGCTTAGAAGAATGACAAACTCAAATTGTCTGGGTATTGCAAGCCAAATGTTAAGGGGCCACATTCACGAAGCAATTACGCAAGCACTTACGAACCTGGACATCTTTTCTCAATCTTTGGCGGCTTTGTTTACAATTATTAAACAGTTAATGAGCTCAGAAGCACCAGGAGGCTGTTTATAACAATAGGAACAGTTTATTGGAAAGCATTCATGCTTGTAAACTGTTTAATAAATGTAACCCAAGATTGAGGAAAGATGTACACGTTCGTAAGTACTTGCGTAACTGCTTCGTGAATTTGGCCCCTTATGATCTCCACTGAGCAGCAAGGTTGAGACCTCATACCGGTGGTCAAGTTTGGACTGAACTTCAATAGGAAATATGTCTTACATACGGGGTCAAACGTTGATCAGATGTTTCTCTTAAGATCAGAGGCATTGATCTGGAGGACTTGGTCTGGCAGCCTTGGTCTGGCAGCCTTGGTCTGGCAGCCTTGGTCTGGCAGCCTTGGTCTGGCAGCCTTGGTCTGAAGACCTTAGTCTCGAAGTCTTATTCAGAGGCATTAGTCTGGAACTCATGGCCTGGAAACCTTATACTCCTCACTAATCTTTCTCTATATATTTCTCTCTCTCTCTCTCTCTCTCTCTCTCTCTCTCTCTCTCTCTCTCTCTCTCTCTCTCTCTCTCTCTCTCTCTCTCTCTCTCTCTCTCTCTCTCTCTCTCTCTCTCTCTCTCTCTCTCTCTCTCTTTCTCTCTCTCTCTCTCTCTCTCTCTCTCTCTCTCTCTCTCTCTCTCTCTCTCTCTCTCTCTCTCTCTCTCTCTCTCTCTCTCTCTCTCTCTCTCTCTCTCTCTCTCTCTATATATATATATATATATATATTCACAAGTGGTCTAAATCTATTGATATTGGGGTATATTCACCAAGAAGTATACCCAGCTCCTCAGTGTATACTTTTTAAGAGTTTCCTTTTGTCCTGGACTATACTCAGGGGTAGAGGATATTTTCTAGGGGTCAGACGGTTAGTGTAGTGGCTTCAGTAATCTTCCCGCGCCTGAAATAGGTTATACTCAACCCGTTCTTCTAATAGAGCGTCGCATTTTGACGTATACTCTACCTAAGGCCAAAAATCACCGTACTAGAAAACAGTAGCGGCTTGCGAAATTGACATACTGCCCTGTTTTCTGTTTTGGGTCCTCTGGTAGGTTAGGATAAGGGCACTTTAGTACGGCAGTTTCCACGCATGAGGGAGTAAGCCCGCCTCTGTGTGCGCCTGAACGGGCTGTGCGCGTGTGTGCACAAAATATCCAAATATTCTCCAAAATAATCCCAATATTCGCGTGTGCACAAAATATTCTTAGAGGTATCATCCCCAAACGAGTTCCTTTCCGGTTTTTACCCACCGATCTGAATCCCATAAAATATATTCATGAGAAATATGTGTCTTCATCGTCTCCTGGCTCTCTCGAGACGGTCCGATATACGCACACAACCAGCCGGAAATTTTCACCTGTGTTCTGTGCATGAAGGATCATTGGTGTGGCCCCAGCAACTACTCTGGGGACACAAAAAAAAAAAAAATAAAACAGATTACTAGGAAAAAATGCAGAACAATGTTGAATTGCTTCCAGACCAATGGCTCTAGAGAAAGACTCAGAGAATAGGGGTTTCAGACCATGAGTTCCAGGACAATGCCTCTGAATAAAACTTCGAGATTAAGGTCTTCAGACCAAGGCTGCCAGACCAAGGCTGCCAGACCAAGGCTGCCAGACCAAGTCCTCCAGATCAATGCCTCTGATCTTAAGAGAAACATCTGATCAACGTTTGACCCCGTATGTAAGACATATTTCCTATTGAAGTTCAGTCCAAACTTGACCACCGGTATGAGGTCTCAACCTTGCTGCTCAGTGGAGATCATAAGGAGCCAAATTCACGAAGCAGTTACGCAAGTACTTACGAACGTGTACATCTTTCCTCAATCTTGGGTTACATTTATTAAACAGTTTACAAGAATGAATACTTTCCAATAAACTGTTACTATTGCTATAAACAGCCTCCTGGTGCTTCTGAGCTCATTAACTGTTTAATAATTGTAAATAAAGCCGCCAAAGATTGAGAAAAGATGTCCAGGTTCGTAAGTGCTTGCGTAATTGCTTCGTAAATCTGGCCCCTTAACATTTGGCTTGCAATACCCAGACAATTTGAGTTTGTCGTTCTTCTAAGCTTCCGACAGATCAGATAGGCAGTTCTAGCGTCTGCAACGTTGCACCCAATTTTCATTCAGAACGGTTTATGAGTCAATAAGTAATAAAGACAGACATTTACACACTGGCGCTAATAAGATACGTAGGTGAACGTGGAGGTTCTGGAACCAGGATTCATCAAGAATTTACGTGATCATTTACGAAACCTGTGCATCTCTCTTCAGTTATGGTGGGTTAGTTAGTATTTATTTATAAGTTTACAACTACTGAGACGCTGTGAGGTTGTCTTTAACAATAATAACTTTGGGTTACGAAGATTTTAAACTTATAAATTACTCGGTGCATACTGGCTAAGATGGAGAAAATATGTACAGGTTTCGGAAGGATGTTAATTTTTGTTAGAATTATCCTTTCATAGACTCCACGTTTAGACGATTTCTTGTTGGATATTTCCAACATCGAATACAGCATTGTTGTATTCTCATTACTTATTACTAACCATATTAATATTGTAGTAAGTAAAATTAACAACTCGTAGAATTCTCCTGTACTAATAATTCATCTGTGCATTAGGCTAGAATTCTCACGTCATCTGACGCCAGTATTGCGTCAGATTTCTTTACAGTAAAACACATTATATACAATTTGTGTGAGAATTAAATACGATTCTCCATAATTAAAGCATTCTGTATGACAACTGATTGCAGACGAATTGTTCTCTAACTAAAAGCCGAATAGAGCTTTAGAATCAAAACGTTTACCTCGCGATAGAGGTAGCGTCATCAATGAATGCTATGGGGAGACATTAATTCCTCTCCCTTGTATCTTTACTATTCTTAAATAGTTAAATAATAATATTTCGTTCCTCTAAATAATAAACCCGTCCAGTCTTTAGAGTTTCAAGCGCGAATGCGAGAAATATTAATGTTCATGCCAATAATTTGTGTTGTGAACGTCGACTGGGCGTGGGTAGGAGGGACGCCATGCCATCCTCAGTACACGTACACGTGGGGAACCGAAGAGAAGCAGACCTGCGCTTACCGTACTCACAAAAGACGCCATTGTCCAGCCAATAGGACACGTGTGTCTATCCACAGATGAAAGCCGCCACTGTGAGGCGTGAACGACCTTGCAGATAATATCTTCAACTAGTGCTGGTGTTAAATAAGGGACCCCTAGACTTGGTTCCTGACGACACGTGATCAGCCAACTTGAAACGTACAAATCCAGGATAAGCTCACCTGAATTTGGGATACGTAATTACGGCAATCTTAATACTTACACAGTGCCCACAGTTAAGTACTTTTATTTGATGCATAATTTATAAGTGTATTAATGGCAGGGTGATTGCACGTCACGCGGCAAGACAACACCTAATAACAGGTGATTAGAATTCTATCTGTAGATATCAATAATCTTGAATATGTATTGATTAGTTAAATCAATTGCTACTGGTAGTTATTTATCTTGCAGCTCGAGAGACGAATTCCTCATGCTGTCTTCTCCATGCTAACCGTGTCATTCGTCGGTGTACCAGACTTGGAGATTAAGAGGACTGCCAGGGTTATCTAAAGGAATCTATTACCAGCTAAGGCTTATTTCTTTTTATTCATAACTTTGCAATTTGATACATTCAGAATGTACAACATAATGTGTGATTTACTGTAACTCATTATTATGCTCATATTCATGTTCTTCTTTGTATGAATAATATTATATTCAACATTAATTATAGGATTAGATTATTATTAATAGAATTAGTGAACGAACCACACTGATTCCTGGACGTACTGACCTCCAGCAATAACCCCCCAATGTAGGTGTTTGAGGTTTGGTTTTAATAATACAGCCCATTAATTATTCTTATGATCATACTTTCTAGTCATATCCATAGTCACTGGTTTTCTCTAGAATTTTATCTAATGATCTGAAATTCTCAGTTTCCCTCTTTACTTTAAAAGCGGGTGGTCCTTCGTAATTTAATTTATTACTTTAATTATTAATTAATCAGAATCAAACCCAAATATCCCACATTATGGTCCTTATCGAACCGGATAAGCATTAAATTTATAATTAAAATATTAACCATTAATAACTAATCCTTGTGTGATAGAAGCTAGACTAACTATTTAATTAGTTGTGTCAACTAACAGTGTAACACACCAGTTAGCCTAGATCACACTAACAGCTACCTTTACATAGCTTTAGTTTGTCATAACCAAGTACCCACAACATTTAGACCTACACTTCATACTGAAGTAGAATCTTTAGGTCACCAAGAGCAACAGCTCATAACCTTATATTAATCACTAACACCAATTAAGTGTTAACCATTTAGGCTATGCCAATGTTTCAATATATGGCTGTCAGCAGACTGTCCATTATAGCCTAAATCCATGTTAAAATTACTGATTCACTCAAGTCAGTGGATCATTAACATTTAGGGATCCAGTATACTAATATAAATTACTGATCTCATACTAGTTAATCATTACTAACCCTGATAATATTTTATTCAACAATTAGGAGTACATTCAGGAGTTAGATAATATTTACGGCAGTAGAATACTTGCCAAACACAATTAATTCTTTTGTGTTCATTTAATTTCTTATGCACATAATTACACACGTGTATATTATATAAAATACAAAAAAACCAAAAACACAGCACAATTATTTGCACATTACTGCATCATAATATAATCTTTGCCAACCTTTAGTAGGTAGCAATTTAGGCTGTGATTGTGTTGAATTTGGCACAAGCACAGACTAAATATAGTAGTAGTTTCTCAAGTAGAAATTCTCACGACTAGGCTTGAGCTAGTTAGTGACATATTATTCTTTTGTGCTGACCCTATCAAGGGTGGGATTAACCATTTATTGTGTAATTATTTTATTGCATATTTCTATGTATGTCTTTGAGTGTTACTGTAAGTCCACTACCCATCCGAGGCTGATTTAGAAGAGCTAAGCTGAGGAACACCTGTAGTGAGACCAAGGTACCACTCAAATCTTAGTTGCTTATTATTAGGTAGGTAGCTAACCTCTAAATGAGGTAAATTACAACCAGCCTCAAGAAATATCAGGCTGTCAATACTTATACCTGCTCTACATCAAGGAGCAGACAACATAGCTATACCACTAGCTACATAAGCCCTATCAGGCTCAATTTACCACAAGAATGGATCCTTTAGAAAGGAACGCAAGATTCTTGAGAGCTCTTCAAGGTCCTTTAGGAAAACTGCTTATGAAATGTCATTTCTGTGTCGAAACTGACCCAGGTGACGTCTATAGACTAGCAAGTTCCATAAGGATCGCCAGCCAAAAATATGACTACATCAAGACTGTAATCGAGACCCACAGGAATTTACTCCAAGCCGGTCATACTGTCTCAGACCACTTAAGTCTAACAGAATCTGATCTCGATAACTATGAACATTCTGTTCAAACCAGTTTAGACCGATATAAGGAGGTGCTTGCGAGACAAGATATTCCCGAGTGGGTGGATCAGATCATTAATAGACCTGTATCCAAGTTAACACTCAGCTCAGATGAAATACTTGAGCTAAATCAAGACGAGGAGAATCCTCTAATCAATGCTGATAACTATGCAGGATCAACAACTGGAGATCAACCTTCATTTTCTAACCTTTCATCTAATACAGCTTCATGTGATGATTTGTTTACAGAGTCTGATCAAATTTCAGACCACACTTCTCAATGTTCCTTGGATTCTATAAGTGCAATACATAATGCTACTGAATTAACTAGCTTATCACCAGAACCCAGAGAAACAAGTGAAGCTGCAGATGAAACAAGTGAAGCTGCAATGATCAGTGAATCTGAACCAGAAAATGATAAAGCTAATGCTGCGGCAACAGTCGAAGCTGTAATCAAAGCTGAGGCTAAGCAAGAAGCCTTAAGCAACACAAGTAATGGTCACAATTGCTCACAACAGCCTTCTAAAGCAAGTGCTAACAATGAGAAGACTATTATAAACCTTGTACACCAATTATTAAATTTATCTTCACCAGAGCAATCAGGTGACTCTTTACAAGCCTTTAGTTTCCAGCTTGAGTCACTGATAAATTCTTTCAGTAAAGAGGTGGATCACCCAACTACTGAGTGGATGACTAAAATTATCATCCAAAGAAAATTGTCTGGTGACACACTTAATAAACTATATGTATGCCAGAATGGTAATACCCTGTCAATGCAGGATATATTTACAGGTTTGCGTAATATGAGCAATCATACAGCAGACCAAGCAATTAATGCTAAATCTGAATGCACCAAAACTGTACCTACATCAGTTTCCTTGCCTGAAACTCCTAAAGTGACACTGTCAATAGGTAACCAAGGTGCTAATACTCAATGTAACAACAATCAGTCAAATACTGATTCATCAGTGAGGCCTAAGAGTCCCACAGGTGCTCCTAAGAGACCTAATAGTCCAAAGAGCACTGCTAATAATCCATGTAACCAGAATCAGTCAAACACTGATTCATCAGTGAGACCTAAGAGTCCCACAGGTGCTCCTAAGAGACCTAATAGTCCAAAGAGCACTCCCAAGAGCCTGTTAATGGTTCCCCAGAGTACACCAAGTACTCACAAGAGAATAAATAACAAGCAAATGCAAGCAGCAAAACCATCACAACCTGCTAATACTGTTTTACCTAAACCGGTAACACCTAAACGATCTGCAGGATGGGGAATGTGCTTGTTTTGCAATCAAAAACATTCTCTGTACAAATGTACTAATTATCCAAATAGAGACACAAGAGTCAGACGACTCAAACAGTTACACAAATGTACTAGGTGTCTCAAACCACATAATGTTAACAACTGTGACACCCCACTGAACACCTGCAATAGGTGTAGAAGGGGCAAGCATCATGCTGCACTGTGCAAATTAGTTAGGACTAATTATGTCAATCCTAGAATAGGACGTAGAGAATCTACACCAGTACAGTGCTGCAAGGTGCGAGATGTGTACAGCGTAACTACACAAGCATCTCAAGTAGATGCTGCTTTGCCTACTGCCCAACTTCAAGTGAAGAACAGAGGAGCCAAGATCACCATACGTTGACTATTTGATCAAGGTTCCCAGAGAACTTTCATTACTCAAAGGGCAGCAGAGGCACTTAATTTGCAACCAATAAGACAGGTAAAATTAAACTTGTCAGGGTCCATGATAAATCGAGGAACCCATGAATACACAGTAGTTCAACCGCTTGTACGACTAGGTAGTCAAGCCAAGGCTGTCCAAGCCATTGTTGTAGATCAAATACCTTTAGACTTAAATATTAAGGGTCTGGGGTACACAGCCCACTTCCTGCAGGAACGTGAAATTAATTTGGCTGACAACAAATTAATGTCTGACCGCCTTAACAATGTAGATGTACTAGTAGGAGCCGACTACTATTACCAGTTCATAACTGGACATGTTAAACGATTGGGAATGAATATGCTCCAATCTGCAGGAGGCTACTTACTTACTGGTAAAGTTCTGAATGTGAACAAGCCTAAACCTGCCAATAATAAATTAGTCAGCAGTAAGTCAATTCTCCAACAACAAGCTAAAAGGAGAAACACAGCTGAGTAATAAACTCAGATTGAATGTAGTACAATTGATACTCGCCGAGATGTTTCGTAGCTCTCAGTGAAAATCATTGGTCCGTACTCAAACAAGTACAAGTCACAGCGACCAACCCATTGAATTCACTGCAGACCTAAAATTATTCTCGACAAGTAGTAGTTGACCACACTCAGTCTTCCTAGTTAAATTGTAATGTTAGGCTAGAGAATCTAGCACTCCCTAGGAATTAATAATGTTAGGCTAGAGAATCTAGCACTTAATGCCACAGGCATTTCATGAATTTAGTGATAACATTCACTAGGACCACTGGTCCACTATACTTGCGCTTAAAGGTTTGCCAAGAAAACCTTCTTAATACTATGCTTTCTGCACTAAGAGTTAGTGATAAATACTTGCATTAATTGTTTGAGTTGTTTTTCTTTCGTTTCTGCTTATTTAGTGTAGGAGCGCAGCACGAACAAACTTGCAAACTTACTAATATGTAAGTGAATTTCCAGAGAACTAATATGTTTAATGCATTACCGTTAACATTAGCATTGTTAATTAACATGCCTCATGAGCTTAACATAGCTCACCTTAGAATTAACGTAATAATATGAGTGCTCGTTCACCATGCGCACGAGCTTAATATTGCTCCCCATGATAACTGAATGACAAAACTCCACCTCGTTAATTCGAGTTCACTGAACTCAACCTGTTAACGGTTAACGAGCTCCATGCAGCTCACCCTGTTAGCAGCAGCTAACGAGCTCACTGTAGCTCACCCTGTCAACACTGTTGACGAGATCACTGTATCTCACCCTGTCAACACTGTTGACGAGTTCACTGAACTCACCCTGTTAACTGTTAACGAGCTCACTGCAGCTCACCCTGTCAACACTGTTGACGAGTTCAATGTAACTCACCCTGTTAGCACTGTTAACGAGCTCACTGTAGCTCACCCTGTCAGCACTGCTGACGAGCTCAATGTAGCTCACCCTGTTAGCACTGCTAACGAGCTCAATGTAGCTCACCCTGTCAACACTGTTGACGAGTTCACTGCAACTCACCCTGTTAGCACTGCTAACGAGCTCACTGTAGCTCACCCTGTCAGCACTGCTGACGAGTTCACTGTAACTCACCCTGTCAGCACTGCTGACGAGCTCAATGTAGCTCACCCTGTTAGCACTGCTAACGAGCTCAATGTAGCTCACCCTGTCAACACTGTTGACGAGTTCACTGCAACTCACCCTGTTAGCACTGCTAACGAGCTCAATGTAGCTCACCCTGTCAACACTGTTGACGAGTTCACTGTAACTCACCCTGTTAGCACTGCTGACGAGCTCACTGTAGCTCACCATGTTCACGAGTTTAATATAGCTCGACCTGTTAATGAGCTCAATACTGCTCACCATGTTAATTTGTGTACATTTTTGCTCACGTTTAGCTTAGTCCCTCACTTAGGTAGGTTAGAAATTCAAACCATTTATTTAGGTAGGCTTAGGGACTTTAATAGTGTCAACTGAGTACTAGCCTAATCTGTACTCACCATTAATTACAGTTGACTATACTTATAGAGACTGATTTAATAAACTCAAATTCATGTAAAGGTGATTTCGTATTAAATAGTTTACAGTGTCAAGCCTATGAGCTGCCATTTAATTAGCTCATAAGTCAGAATGACTAGGCTACTAATCTCACTGTCGACTCAGAATTTTCCTTGATTTTAATGAATAAACTTTTCAGTTCTCTACTTTCTATTATTTAGCTAGTTAGCAAATTAGTTGTACCATCAGTCAGCATGACTACTGCACAGCAGTGCACATTAATTCAATTTCCTCATTTGAATTTGAGGTGATCGTGATGCTGCGTGATGTTATTGTCTAGTAACTCAATAGTTACAAGTCACAGCGACCCTAGACAGTGACCTTACTGTAGTGTCATAGTCTCCTTGATCTTGAATGACTAATAATACTTTACTGTATAATCATACAATAGTGTTATCAGTTCTTAGGAACTTATTCTGAGTTTACCTACGATTCAGCAGCTACGTAATACACCATTACATGTCACTGCGACCCTAGTTGTTGAGTTTATTGTGAGCTTTAGAGTGTTAATGATTACCGATAACTTAATCATTTAATGTTTCATTATTTCATGCATGTTTCCACTAAGGGAAACTGCAAGCCTATTATAACTTTGAAGAAAAATAATTTCCTTCATTTCCCACTAAGAAAACTGTGCTGATGCTACGATGTGATATCACGTAACGAAACATTACACGTCACTATGACCCAGGATATTGCATCACTGTAGATTCTGTTAGTTTAAATTGGGAGAGTTGAATTCTATAAATATTGTGTAGGCTACAAACAACATGTTTCAATTGACATGTAAATAGCAAGACTCAAATTCTTGTAAGTCCTTGATAAATCCGGGACGTTCGTTATGTGTGTACTAACATACTAACATACTAACCTACTAATGTGTTAATCTTAATATCACTTCGGGATAGGTCAGTACAACACAGTACACTGCGACCCTGGGAATCCCCCCCCGGAGTTATGTTGGATATTTCCAACATCGAATACAGCATTGTTGTATTCTCATTACTTATTACTAACCATATTAATATTGTAGTAAGTAAAATTAACAACTCGTAGAATTCTCCTGTACTAATAATTCATCTGTGCATTAGGCTAGAATTCTCACGTCATCTGACGCCAGTATTGCGTCAGATTTCTTCACAGTAAAACACATTATATACAATTTGTGTGAGAATTAAATACGATTCTCCATAATTAAAGCATTCTGTATGACAACTGATTGCAGACGAATTGTTCTCTAACTAAAAGCCGAATAGAGCTTTAGAATCAAAACGTTTACCTCGCGATAGAGGTAGCGTCATCAATGAATGCTATGGGGAGACATTAATTCCTCTCCCTTGTATCTTTACTATTCTTAAATAGTTAAATAATAATATTTCGTTCCTCTAAATAATAAACCCGTCCAGTCTTTAGAGTTTCAAGCGCGAATGCGAGAAATATTAATGTTCATGCCAATAATTTGTGTTGTGAACGTCGACTGGGCGTGGGTAGGAGGGACGCCATGCCATCCTCAGTACACGTACACGTGGGGAACCGAAGAGAAGCAGACCTGCGCTTACCGTACTCACAAAAGACGCCATTGTCCAGCCAATAGGACACGTGTGTCTATCCACAGATGAAAGCCGCCACTGTGAGGCGTGAACGACCTTGCAGATAATATCTTCAACTAGTGCTGGTGTTAAATAAGGGACCCCTAGACTTGGTTCCTGACGACACGTGATCAGCCAACTTGAAACGTACAAATCCAGGATAAGCTCACCTGAATTTGGGATACGTAATTACGGCAATCTTAATACTTACACAGTGCCCACAGTTAAGTACTTTTATTTGATGCATAATTTATAAGTGTATTAATGGCAGGGTGATTGCACGTCACGCGGCAAGACAACACCTAATAACAGGTGATTAGAATTCTATCTGTAGATATCAATAATCTTGAATATGTATTGAGTAGTTAAATCAATTGCTACTGGTAGTCATTTATCTTGCAGCTCGAGAGACGAATTCCTCATGCTGTCTTCTCCATGTTAACCGTGTCATTCGTCGGTGTACCAGACTTGGAGATTAAGAGGACTGCCAGGGTTATCTAAAGGAATCTATTACCAGCTAAGGCTTATTTCTTTTTATTCATAACTTTGCAATTTGATACATTCAGAATGTACAACATAATGTGTGATTTACTGTAACTCATTATTATGCTCATATTCATGTTCTTCTTTGTATGAATAATATTATATTCAACATTAATTATAGGATTAGATTATTATTAATAGAATTAGTGAACGAACCACACTGATTCCTGGACGTACTGACCTCCAGTAATAACCCCCCAATGTAGGTGTTTGAGGTTTGGTTTTAATAATACAGCCCATTAATTATTCTTATGATCATACTTTCTAGTCATATCCATAGTCACTGGTTTTCTCTAGAATTTTATCTAATGATCTGAAATTCTCAGTTTCCCTCTTTACTTTAAAAGCGGGTGGTCCTTCGTAATTTAATTTATTACTTTAATTATTAATTAATCAGAATCAAACCCAAATATCCCACATTTCTGATGTCAGACTTAATGAATTTAACTCTAGAAAACACTCTCCACAGCCGTTAATAAATGAAGTAAGAATTAAAGATGCCATAAACTTACTCATATGAAGAAATATTGGCGGTCTGTCAGCAGACTCAAAGTTCCTGACCTTATATAAAAGTTTGTTACAGAGCCAGAATGTATTTCAACATTTTAAAAGTAAAACGACATTTATTCTCCATTCATTTACAATATCATTTGATGAATCAAAAATCAAAGTTACGAAATATTCCTAATAAATTAATCCAAGCGGTCTTTATCCATCCCTGGTCGCTATATCTGGATCAAGTGCACGAAGACGAAGCATTGCTTCTCTCGTTTCAATTAATCTTATTTTTTTTACTTTGGGCAGTTAGTTCGATATAAACATTTAAACATTGGACCTCAAACCCAGGAAGAAGAGGACTCTTGATGGTCGCAGGCAGAGGCATGGCCATCCTCACCCGGACACACTAGTAACACAGAAATGTAAGGGGAGACATGATCACTACCTACAAAATTCTCAGAGGAATTGACAGGGTAAATAAGGATTAACTGATTAACACGGGTGGTACGCGAACAAGTGGACACAGGTGGAAACTGCGTGCCCACATGAGCCCCGGGGGACTGTGGCTCATAGTTGTGAGTACACACACACAAAACAAAACATTACCAGACAAGTGCCTGTTGACACACTTCACAAACTTCAAAAAATGGAAAGAAAACCTTTTATCATAATATACTCCCATTAACTACAGTGAACTCGCTAAACGAAGCCTGTTGTAATCAACAATTTCAATAAAATATGGTTATGACCTGTAATCTCGGGTAAAATAAAGCCCAAAAGACCATACAATCTTTCTTTTATTGTAGACGGAGGAAAGATATAGTTCGTTATCAAAATTACAATACTAAGTCTTATGTCATTATGGCATAAAGACGGAAATGTCAACTCCGAGAAGTTAACGGGCTGCCATCCTCCTTATATATACATATTGATGTATAAGTTTAAACGTGCGCATGTGTGTGTATTATAACTGTGCCTTATAATATAGTAGCTTCATATTGTACCGTTCTGGTATATGTGTACCGCAGGTGGCAGCCCCGACTATCAGGGGTAAGACCCATCACTCAAGAAATTCTCGTACGCCACCAATTGCGAGCTGGTGATTGGGTCAACGTGATCCCAACCAGTGTTTACGAGGACCAGCTGATTTATTCGCATTTAAATAATAAGGGCGAAATACCACCTGTAATGTGCTTCGAACACGTGAAGTGAGATGATGTTTTGATGTTGACCTGTGATGAAACATCACGAGGCTTTAAATGGGTTTATTAGTAGATTCATTGGAAGCACGACAGGAGGACAGTTTGGACCTCTAGTCTGGCGGGTCACGTCAGTGTGATAGTAATGGTGGCGAGTGATGTCTGTGTTGTGATTACTGTGTTGTGATGACTGAAAGACAACTCTAAAGTGTATCTGAAAATCTTCACAGGTGTTCGGTCACGCCGAGTTAAGAAGACTGGTTGTTGTGGTGTTTAGACAC
Organism: Procambarus clarkii; assembly: GCF_040958095.1. Taxonomy (NCBI): domain Eukaryota; kingdom Metazoa; phylum Arthropoda; class Malacostraca; order Decapoda; family Cambaridae; genus Procambarus; species Procambarus clarkii. The sequence goes on from NC_091211.1 coordinate 22,472,954, forward strand.
CTGCGTGTTAGTTAGCACTAGTGTGTGGACTAGCAACCTTCAGTGTTGCGGTTTACGGTTAATAGTTTTTATATTATTGGTTTCGTGTCTAACAGAATCCTGAAACTGCATTGTGAAGAATACGCATGATACCAAGGCAGGACTAGCCGCTATGTTAACCTGACTAAATGTTAACTTTTAGAAGTGTTAGTGATTTACTGAATATAAAAGGTGAAAATTTTATCTTTATTGCTGTGACAAAATTACGTACTTGTTGTGTACTTGAAGTTCTTGCAGTGTTTCTCGTCTCGTACTGGATATTTAAGTAATTTTAAGTGATTCGTGAATTTTGGAAACATCGTGTGATTGTGTTAGTGAGTAAGTCGTGAGTAGTGCTGACTCCTCCCCTTGTCTGACCCCACTACGGACAGCGCTGACCCCCCTTGTCTGACCCCACTACGGACAGCGCTGACCCCACTTTCTCTGACCCCACTACAGAGAGCTCAGACTTCCTTCAGGAGAAGGTAAGCATCATCTCGATCATCAAGTGTGATGATCGAGGAACTTTTCACTTGTTACATGTGTAGTATATGATTATAATGTACATATAGGAATTTCCATAGGCACATTAATAATGACTTTTTTCTGACATTACAGGTAAGGCTTTTTTAGCTCATCGCGGGACACAACTCCACCAGCTTAAGGTACGTTCCTGTTGCCTTCCGTTTCTGAAGGTTTTTTGGTTTCAACAAAATATTACATGACAGGCGATTACCATAATTATGGGTAACTGTTAAATCCCTGTCCTGGCCTTGGGGGCGCTGAGGCCCCTTCTTTATTGGTCCTTCGAAATCTGATGGTCCCCCCCCCTCCCTTTATTGATCTTACGATCTTTCGAGCGCCAAGGCGTCCCACTGGTCCTGTGGGCGCAGTGGCCCCCCTTTTACTGGTCCTGGGGGTGCAGTGGCCCCCCCTTTTACTGGACCTGGGGGCGCAGTGGCCCCCCCTTTTACTGGTCCTGGGGGCACTGCGATCCCCCCTTTTACTGGTCCTGGGGGCACTGCGATCCCCCCTTTTACTGGTCCTGGGGGCACTGAGACCCCCCTTTTACTGGTCCTGGGGGCACTGAGACTCCCCTTTTACTGGTCCTGGGGGCACTGAGACCCCCCTTTTACTGGTCCTGGGGGCGCAGTGGCCCCCCTTTTACTGGTCCTGGGGGAGCAGTGGCCCCCCTTTTACTGGTCCTGGGGGCGCAGTGGCCCCCCTTTTACTGGTCCTGGGGGCGCCGGTGAATGTTGGAATCGGTGCGTTTGTGAACACTACTCCAGACATGCTAGCGAGCACGCCGGGAGTAGTGTCGACCCCTGACCCCCCTTGTCTGACCCCACTACGGACAGCGCTGACCCCCCTTGTCTGACCCCACTACGGACAGCACTACCTTTCTTCAGGAATAGGTATCACCACGACCCTCAAGTTTCACCTTCACCTGCGAATGATAAAATGGTGATGTATGAAAATGTGACACTTCATCTGTTATATATGTGGCATAATATGAATTAATTGAGTATATAAGAATTTCAATAGGCACATTAATAACGACTTTTTCTGACATTACAGTTAAGGCTTTTTTTAAACTCATCGGGAGACACGATGACCACCAGCTTAAGGTACGTTTCCTGTTGCCTTTCGTTTCAGAATGTTTCTTGTTTGCAACAAAATATTACATGTCAGCCTGTTACCTTAATTATGGGTAACTGTTAAATCCCGTTCCTGGCCCTGGACCAATAAAGAGGGGGCCGAGGACCCTCTCTTTATTGGTTTTGTGGCGCTGAGGCCCCCCCCCACTCCTTTATTGGTCACGTGGGCACCGAGGCCCCTCTCTTTATTGGTCCTGTGGGCGCCATGGCCCCCTTTTTATTGGTTCTGGGGCTCTGAGGCCCCCAAAACCACCTTCACCTGCGCCTCTTGCATAGGCAAATGGTGAAGGATTAAAATTTTACAATTCGTATGTTATATATGTGGCATAATATAAATTAATTGAGTATATATAATAATTTCAATAGGCACAATAATAATACGTTTCCCTGACATTACAGATAAGGCTTTTTTTTAGCTCATCGCGGGACACAACTCCACCAGTTTAAGGTACGTTCCTGTTGCCTTTCGTTTTCGAAGGTTTTGTGGTTTCAGCAAAATATTACATAACAGGCGGTTACCATAATTATGGGTAACTGGTAAAACTGTGTCATTGGTCCTGGGGGCACCGTGGCCCCCCTCTTTATTGGTGCTGGGGGCGCAAAGACCCCCCTTCATTGGTCTTTTGGGCGAGTAGTTCACTTTTATTTTGCGTTATCTGTTTCCCGACTATTTTGTAAGTTGTAATCACGTCACTCCAGCGCTTGCGTTACTTCAGTAACGCGAACTTCAGTTTCATTAGTCTTCCTTTGCATGTTACTCCCTAAAACTCTGGCACCAAGCTGGTATTATGGGAGTAGGAGGGGGGTGGTTAACGGCTCTGTGCTGGAGCTGCATAATATAAAGGGTCTGACGTTCGTGGTGTCCAGTTTTTTTTTATTAACAAAAATCAAATTTCGATGGTAGTTGTTACATTGTTTAGCCTGACATACGCCTCTGACGTTACTCGGTACACCGCCACTGGGGAAACTTTCTCTGGTACTCTCATACTGTGTGACCTTCTCTGGTAACGTGGTACAGTGTAACGTCTGGTACATTGTGTAACATTGTACCCGACGTAGTACATTGTACATATATATATGTACCAGACGTGGCACATTGCGCATATATATATGTATCAGACGTGGTACATTGTACATATATATATGTACCAGACGTGGTACATTGTACATATATATATATGTACCAGACGTGGTACATTGTACATATATTATGTAACCTCAGTTTTTATGTATCAAACTACCTGGCCAAAATAAAACGATTTAGTTGAGTGGGTGACTATTTTATTCTCCCTGGTGGTTGATGTAAACAACGTCATGACAGTAATCACGATCGACGTTTTCTTTGCAGTTATGAAAATTTCTAGTAAGTACTAGTAAGTACTCAAGTACTCTCTTGAGTACCTTGAGTACATCTCTGTGGGTAGTCCTCGTCTTGTGGTGTTCAGAGTAACAATGTTTCTGGTTGCGAGTTTAATAATGCTACTGGAACAATGATTGACTCGTTAAAGGGGTCATCAACACATAACAAAGCGACTATATTGGTCGGTATAATGTTTAAACTAAAGGAACTAATATAGCGTCGTGTATAACAGTTTGCGAGTAGCCAATATTATCTCTGTCTTCACGAAAACACAAAATAACAATTAACAGAGTCGAGTGATTTAACTTAATCTCGGTAATCCTTGTGGTTGCTTGAATTTACTCGCGATTGGGGGTCGGTGAAAGCTAAAAGCAGTAGAGAGACATGGGGACGTCTAACTAATCAATAATCTCTTTTCGCGGGAACAACAAATCACTTGTCACTCAGGACAACTAATCACTAATGTGGCTTCTTCAATCTCTGGCGGTACTCACCTGGGACAATGGCAACCCGTTCTCGCACTTTTAGTCAATATTGGCTTATTTAATAAGTGCATATGTGACATACTAATTGATTGTAAATATTTTAGTTTACCTTGAAAAGCTTCATAGAAAACACCGACCTCACCTAACCTTCTTAGTATGTTAAGATAAGCATCTTATTGGTTCTTATTTACAATTATTACTTAACCTATCGATGGTACAGGTTAAGTAATAATTGTAATTAAGAACCAATAAGATGCTTATCTTAACATACTAAGAAGGTTAGGTGAGGTCGGTGTTTTCTATGAATCTTTTCAAGGTAAAGTAAAATATTTACAATCAATTTTTATGTCCCATATGCACTTATTAAATAAGCCAATATTGACTATAAGCAAGTGCGAGAACGGGTTGGACAATGGAGAATAGTGACATTTTGGGGGTGATCACAGTACATGCGGTCAGTGTTCTCAGCCGCGCTCCAGTCCACTGTACCAAAACATGGTCAAAGAGGTTTGGACCATGTCGGGGTACAGTTGATTAGAGCGCGTCTGGGAAGACTCAGTACATAAGTTCGAGCCCCTCATCAAGGCTCGTGTGGATTTGTTAATCAGTGGTTAGCTAAATGTGTTTGTAGTTAATGACCAGTGTAACTTCACATTTCTATTAAGGGAAGTGGATGTACAGTTATGTGTTTTCTGTCTTAAGGCTTTCGTAGATATCTGCCGGTCAGATGCACTCAGAAAGATAACATCTCCATAGAACAGAATAATGTAAACAAATCCACAAGGGCCGTGACGAGGATTAGAACCTCGGTCAGGGAGCATCTCAGACGCTGCCTTAAATGTATTTCCGGTGTATGATGTATTTTATATTGTATGTATGATGTATTTCCGGTGTCCGGCCCTCGTTCACGCGCCCTCAACTACCCAGATAACTGATCGTGGTGGGAAAACTACCGCTTGGGGTAGTTTTCTCCGGATAACACGTAGCTGGATACTATACTCTTGATAACAGGTGATTGGCAACAACGATTCGTTGGCGGGTAAACACACACAAACTTGGTGCTACGGCAGCAACACAAAGATGTATACGGCTGAAGCCTCGTTCCCTTGACAACTAATATCGCGGCGAGCAACAACGCAGCGATGCTTGATGATGGTGCGATGGTGACGGGAACTCGTGTAGTGTACAGCGTTAATGATGAGTTAGTCATCATGACTTGTGGTGTTTCTTAACTTAATTTGATAACTTACTGACGTCTATAATTTCAGGGCCATGATTCCGGGCCTCTGAGAGACATACATAGTAATTAGTATCATGCATAACTTGTGTAACTTGGGCTAATAAACACCAATTATGCACCCCTGACGGCCCTGTGTTGTGCAATGTTGTAGAATGTTGTTCCATGACGCTCCTGGCTTTGGCCTGGGAGACGTCAGGCTTTGCTTCACAGTCAGCCAATCATGCGTAGGCGTTTTTTTCCGGCTTATGTGCTTAAGGCCGGTGATTGGTTCACCCTGGTGGCGTAGTTCGTGACGTCACCGATTTCCGTTGATCGTAAGTGGGTGACCTGACTTGTTAGCTCTGGTGGCAGTATGACCTTCTCTCACACACACACACACACACACACACACACACACACACACACACACACACACACACACATCACTCTTGATCTATCCATGACATTATACACTCTTAGTGGTATGCCTTTCTAGGGTGGACACACACTGTTGGGATGTCAACATGCCACCTAAAACAGCTGTGGAAATCATTACCTTCACAGTTAACAGATTACTGCCTCATCTTGTTGAATTGGCTCCATATATTGCTACCTGGGAGGAAGAGAGAGACTTATTAAATTATTAGATACATTCCCTAATCTTGTTCCTTTGTTTTTTCTCCATTTAACATTTACAGTATTTTTTACATGATACTGTAAATGATGAATGGAGAAAATTATCGTTTTACATTAAATATGTTGGAATAACTTCTGGCTCTTCAAACTCTGGTTATAAAATCAGGAACTTGCAAAATGTCGACTAATCGCCAGCGTTTCCCAACGTCGGGGAATTTATATTATCTCTAAATAGTTTTCCTTAACAGCGGCTGTAGAGAGAGAATTTTGTCAGAGTAAATTTATTAGGACGGACATAAGAAATGGTCTAAGTACAGAGTTTGTGAATGGGATAATTCTAACAAAAATTAATGGCTCTGCCAAACCGTTTTATGAATGGGTCTGCCAAACTGTCATGAATGGAAGCCATATATGAAAATACGTCAGACAATCATCTAGAACTCGGAGAGAAATTTGTAATTAAATACTATTAATGAACAAACAAACTAGTATATTTTCCTGATTTGATTTATTCATTTGCCTGTGATCATGTTTTGCAATTACTAGAGTACTAGAACCGTACTTTCTTTCTATGGTTGTTCCCTTGTTTATAAATTCTTGCTCTGATGTTCGAATTACCATTCTATCTCTTACAGCATAATGAAAGATAAAGTGATAGCCAAAGCAAATTAAGTCGTGAAATAACTGTGATATAAAATGGATTTATCTGAAGAGAAACGGGTTATTGATATAGAAAGAGTGATAAATTCATTCTTGATTGAATTTATCGACATATTTATGAGTCTGTAGAATCATCAAAATCTATAGATTTTGAGTCTATAGATATATATCGCTAGATGAATCTATTGATGGATTTACGTAAAATGATTCACTGTTGCCAAGCTTAATAATAATACAAAAAAGACAGATGCATTTTGAAGTACTTCACAGTACAAAAAGAATATTTTCGTTCGAAACTACGGAGTAATGTTGTATTTTTGTGAGGTGCCAACACTTTATTAAGTCAGTGGAAATAAAAAATAGTTGACACAGAGTACACAGAATTATCTAATTTATTCATAATGTTACAGAATTTAGAAATTGACACGCAAAGCGCATCTTTTAATGTAAGATTTGCATTTTGGGGATCTTTTAGGGTGCACCCCGGGCACCACCGGGGTAGTTCTGGTTGTAAAGTAGGGGTGTGTTTTGGGGTGGAGGGAGTTGTGGTGATTGTGGGAGGGGAGTGGAAAGGAGGGAAAGGAATGTGACTGACCTCTGTGTTTGATGTCAGCAGAGAGAGAGAGAGAGAGAGAGTGTATCGGCACCAGCTGATTCATGACATTTGGGACTTTCGAAATAGGGAGTTGGAGAGAAAATAGCGTTCTGGACGCCGTTCGTGTAGTCACTATAGTATGACTGAGAACCTTTCGTGGTGGCTGTCAATGTATAAAGGTATTGTTAAATATTTTATTATGACCCTTTGCACTCGAGTAAAACCCCCCGTCATTAATCACATTAACCATAAGGGTCGAGTGAAGGTTTGCCATTAGTTGCCAGGGAGGTGTTCCTTGACTCCATGACACGACACATGACTCAACTGTCACCCACTGGAGTAGTGGTTGTGCTTGGGAACCTGCCAATATGCCATTTATTCCTGAAAGCAACAATATATATATTCAAACTCAAATGTTTTAGTCATACATCCTCGTACATTTATAGTTTACAGGTTTACAGGAAATTATATACCATAGAAAAAGCCATGATAATAACATAATATGTAATATCTATAAGCATTTTTACAGTACTATCAATATTCAGATTTTGAGGCTGATGACCGAAAATCGGTCATCAGCCGATTTTTTTTTTCGGTCATATTTGATAAATATGACCTCGGTCATATTTGATAAATATGACCGAAAAAGTAAGATTAATAATTCTAACACGAATTTTCTCTATCTTTCTTACATTTCTTTTCACTGTTGATGGTAATTCAAAGATCAATTCTCCAAAATTCATTTTTATTTCTAGTCTGACGCGACACTTGAGCGCGTTTCGTAAAACTTATTACATTTTCAAAGACTTTAGTTTACAAACACACAACTGAAACTGAATAGAGCTTGCACATCTTCGAGTTTATATCTACATTTGGGTGAGGTGGATGAGGTGAAAACGAACATTCAACAATGGGTATTAAATGGGTATTAAATTCAAACACAAAACAGAACACGAAACAATGGGTATTGAATGGAAGTAATTGTAGAAAGCCTATTGGTCCATATTTCTTGATGCTTCTATATTGGAGCGGAGTCTTGAAGTGGGTAGAATATAGTTGTGCATTAATTGGCTGTTGATTGCTGGTGTTGACTTCTTGATGTGTAGTGCCTCGCAGACGTCAAGCCGCCTGCTATCGCTGTATCTATCGATGATTTCTGTGTTGTTTGCTAAGATTTCTCTGGTGATGGTTTGGTTGTGGGAAGAGATTATATGTTCCTTAATGGAGCCCTGTTGCTTATGCATCGTTAAACGCCTGGAAAGAGATGTTGTTGTCTTGCCTATATACTGGGTTTTTTGAGGCTTACAGTCCCCAAGAGGGCATTTGAAGGCATAGACGACGTTGGTCTCTTTTAAAGCGTTCTGCTTTGTGTCTGGAGAGTTTCTCATGAGTAGGCTGGCCGTTTTTCTGGTTTTATAGTAAATCGTCAGTTGTATCTTCTGATTTTTGTCTGTAGGGATAACGTTTCTACTGACAATATCTTTCAGGACCCTTTCCTCCGTTTTATGGGCTGTGGAAAAGAAGTTCCTGTAAAATAGTCTAATAGGGGGTATAGGTGTTGTGTTAGTTGTCTCTTCTACCACCTATATATATATATATATATATATATATATATATATATATATATATATATATATATATATATATATATATATATATATGCGGAAAATCCACAGAGAAATATGAAAGGAGGTGAACGTTTCGGCTTTGTTAAAGCCTTTGTCAACACCAGACTGACCAATATTCTTATAATTCTTATTCTTATAATATAGACCAATAATTCTCCTTTCATATTTCTCTGTGGATTTTCCGCATAAAATGATCAGTGTTTTGTGATCGTCAATTGCATATATATATATATTTTGGAAAGCAATCAGGCGTAAGTTATTACTTATACTGCTTTAATGACAATGTTTATATCTTATTGAACATTCGTAATTTTACATTTACTGATAGTGGAGAAGGGGGAGGGTGTTACCTGAATATTAAATTCGCCTATATTGACTTTGTACTTTACTGGGGGCCTTGGTAGCCGACACAAGCGTTGCCTCGAGGCCGAGAAAGTCGGAGACTGCCTGCAGGTTACAGGCCTTCAGGACATTGTTATAGGTTCGCGATCAGCAACTCAAGAGAGATCACCTCCCTTGGCTTTTGGGGTAAATGTGCTCTGTAGCTCCTTAAGTAAGTTATAGGGAGTTAACTCACGAGATGGGGGGGGGGGGGGGCACCTGGTTGAGTCCTGGTGTCTCTACCACCTCCTCTACTCTCCTTCTTTTTCCTCTCTGTCTTCTGGATTTTATCTCACCTCTCTTCCTCTAATCTTCCCTTCTCTACCCTCTCTCTTACCTCTCCTCCTTATCCTACTCCCTTCATCTCCTCTCACCTATCTCTCCCACTTCTTCTCCCTTCTCCCATCCTCTCCACCATTATCTTCCTCTCCTGCCCCCCCCTCACCCCACTGACCCCCACCCCTTTATACCCTCTCTCAGAAAATGTAACATGAAATTCTGCACAACATTAAAAATTCTACGGAAAGCAGATTCCAGATTTCACAGTGAAAATATTAGGTGGTCGCTGTAGATGGCGATATTTCTTAGAATTGCACTGGGGCCGACCTAGAGTAGTTCACGACACTCCCATACTCTTTATGTCATCTTGAAAAGTTGTGCGAGGCTAACCTGAACACATTCTCTTTTATAGATATTGATTAGGCAAACGAGAAGCCCAAATATATACTGTATATATATATATATATATATATATATATATATATATATATATATATATAATATATATATATATAATCATTGAACAATTCTAACTCGTATGGTATATTTTTCCTTTAAATATTATATATAATGTATATAGGGTTGCAACGTTTACAAAAAGTATTAAAACAATAAAAGTAATTTAATTTTCCAGTATTAAGCGCATTGTTAAATTCAACGTTCATGATTCCGCGAGCAATAAACGCGAAAATAAACTCCCGTGTTGTGTTACGAGTGGATTATATACACTAGAAAAAAATATGAAATTTATTTCGCTACGGGGAAAAATGGGAGCTATGAATGTGCTTAAGCGGGCGGAAGTGTATTTTTGGTGTGTGAAAATTGAACATTTTGTAAATAGTGATGTTTGATTATGCCTGAGTGTTTACTGGAGAGAAGGGAAGGGAAGGGAAGGGAAGGGAAGGGAAGGGAAGGGAAGGGAAGGGAGGTTCTGGGAAGGATCTGAGAGAGTGAGTGAGTGGCGTGAACCTGTTGCTGTAATTAGCTGATAGCGTTAGCTAAGTGATTCATTGAACACTCATAAATCATCCGGTTGAGCCTCCCGAGTGAACGTGTTACCAGACAACGTCCGGTTAAGACTCCCGAGGGAAGGTGTCACCGGACACCGTCCGGTTGTGGCCTCTAGGTGGCCCAGTATAATTTGATTGGCTGCTAACAGTCTGTTGTAATGTGAGTGTCCACTGACCTGGTGAGGTGGTCCTTCACGTGTTGATGTATGATCGTAATGAGAGTCAAGTCGGCCGAGCGGGGAGCCGGTCGGCCGAGCGGACAGCACGCTGGACTTGTAATCCTGTGGTCCCGGGGTCGATCCCGGGCGCGGCGAGAAACAATGGGCACAGTTTCTTTCACCCTATGCCCCTGTTACCAAGCAGTAAAATAGGTACCTGGGTGTTAGTTAGCTGTCACGGGCTGCTTCCTGGGGATGGAGGCCTGGTCGAGGACCGGGCCGCGGGGACACTAAAACCCCGAAATCATCTCAAGATAACCTCAAGATAACCAAGTCAAGATCTGAACTGACATAGAATATAATACTCCCGTCTGAAAATCCCTCACTCCCACGGATTACATTTGTGGATTTGGGTTGATATTGGACCTTTGGAAATGTTTTTAATTTACATAGGAGTTATTTTGGAATCTTGGGAGGAATTTCCCACGGGAAAAGTCACATAATAGGAACCAATCCATTAACATCCTCGGCAAGCTCACGAACTCTTACGTGAATACTTATGATACGATTATCGTAAGTTCCGTGAACACGTATCATCTAAATATGCTGGTCGTAAGTTTAGTAGATAATCACCCTAAATCTCTTCCTTATCCTGATGTGAAGGGCCCTGAGCCCCGCGCTTCGCAAGCGATTAGGCCTGGGTTCGTATCCTGTCCGGGGGGAGGATTGACTAGGCGCCAATCCTTAACTGAACGCCTCTGTTCCCCCTAGTAGTGAATAGATACCTGGTTTTCGATTTAATTCTGGTTAATTTCGATTTAATGGTTCGATTTCGATTCGATCCTGGTTAAGCGATTTCCCGCCAAACACACACCGAAGCTACGACGTTGCTACAACGTTCGAACAAGTTTTAACACCTCCTAACCAGTTATAACAACCAATATAGCAAGTTGTAACAACGTTCTAATACGTCATAAACACGTTAAGCCAAGATGTAACAACTTTATTACAAGTTGTAACAAGCGGAAAATAAAGACAGTTACGGTTTGTGTTTCCAGGGTTGGCGGTTCGTATTCCAGGGAAAATTAAGATGCTCAGCCGCATCGAAAGCCTCATTCTGGTTGTATAGTTATATATTTAAGTTATGTATAGTCAAGGGAGAGGGAGTCGTTGGGCGAGATAGTGAGTCTTATAAAGAAAAAAACAAGTAAGGAAAATATACAAGATAACGATGTAAAGAAAATGCGGGAAAACAAGCGAAAGTTATGTATCCCAAAATTAGCAGACAAGAATCTGCACTTTTAATTACACGATTAGCAATGTTTGCATCTAATTTCCACAGCATTAACATATCTGGTTAAGGTGAAATTAACTTTCTGGTTCAAGGTAAAATACAACAAATTAAATAATTATAGTTGCTACTCAGATGTCCATATTAGACAAGAGGAGATAAATATCCTAGGCGAGATGCCTATAAAACCCACCGCCAGAGTGTATAACTCTTAGTGCTGAAAAAATAGTGAAGATCTATGTAGCAGTCACCATCGTAATGGATGTAGAGGGGGACGGTGAAAGAGTTAAGGATAGGGATATATCAGGATTGCAGTGTATGCATTCCCTTACTACAGTGGTGATGCATGTGAATGTATGTATATTACACCTACCACAGTGTATGTATCAATGTATGTATTCCCCATACCACAGTGGTCAGGCATGCCAATGAATGTATTTTCCTACCTCAGCGATCAGGCATGCCAATGCATTTTCCTGGTGCAGAACTAGTCATGCTCCTTGACTGTGCCTCTCGGCCTCGCCCCCCAACAACACTGGCTGAACATTGACGGTTGAGAGGCGGGACCAAAGAGCCAGAGCTCAACCCCCGCAAGCACAACTAGGTGAGTACAACTAGGTGAGTACACAAGGGAGAGGATACGCCACCTCATTCTCCCGCAATCAGAAATATACTGAGAAATATTTCCGCACTCAGCAAGATGCATTTGTCTCGCACATGGTGTCTCGCTCACGCTGCGTGGTAGGAACATGAGAATAAGGAGGAGAAGGAGGAGGAGGAGAAGGAAAGAGAGAATGATGGGCAGAAGATGCAAGAAACTATTCCTGTCAGTAATGGGAATTGTCAGGACTAGTCAGCAAACTAATGTGTGTAATGTGTGTTTTGAGGCCCTAAGATACTATTTGCAACGATAAGGATTTGGGATGGGACGGGGGTAAGGAATAGTATCCAAGCACTTGGACGGTCGGGGATTGAATACCGATCTGCATAAAGCGAGACCGTCGCTCTACCGTCCACCCCAAGTGGTTTGGCGAAAAACAATCAGTATAAAACCAACTTACCAAATCTTGCAAAACTTCACTGCAAAAAAATCTATCACGGGCTATTCATGCCCGTGCCACCTCTTGGGTGGCTTAATCTCCATCAATCAATCAATCCTGCATAATAATATGGTAGACATAGTTGGGACACTGAATGAGATTCACACACAGAGATCACACTAACGTGATGCATCAAATGAACAAATCCACAAGGGCCGTGACGAGGATTCGAACGCAGACCGAACGCAGGATCCCGGACGCAGGTTCGAATCCTCGTCACGGCCCTTGTGGATTTGTTCACTGAATGAGATTGGTTGTTCCGTGCCAGTTGATGTGTAATTGCCAACTGAAGGGGCGTGTTCGGTGTCAGGTTCCTGACGGTGGATATATCTTCGAGGGCGTGAAATGTCCTCTTGAGTATATTGCCTTGTGAGGATGGCTCAGGGCCTCCCATGGCCAAACATGCCACCTTCCCTCCTGCTGGCCAAACACGCCTGTTGTTGTTGTTGTTTTAGATTCAGCTACTGGGAACAAAATGTTCCAAGTAGCACGGGCTATGGTGAGCCCGTAGTGGACTTACCTGGCACAGGAGCGGGGCTGTAACTGCGAGGAAATAAAGCCCCATTTGCTCTGGCTTGTATACTACCCACAAAAAATACCATTATACAAATTGTATTGCAAGGAAAAAAAAGTCTGTGTTATCAGCGAAGGTTTTTGGTTTTCTTGTGGTTCATTAGACTTAAGCAGCGCCTCTTAACACCACAAGGCGGCACATGCACTAAACCTTAGTTAGCAGTTACTGCGGAAGTGAACATGAGCGAGGAAAGAATGTGGGCGAACATGATGCTTGCAATGTTCCAACATCACGAAGCTCCCAAATGGTGGAACTCTGGTTGCATCAGAGAAGTATACTCACATAATGCAGCCTGAATATTCTCGAGGTATATATATGTATGCGTGTATTCTCCAAGCAGCGATTATTTTTTTGAGGGGGGGAGGATCAAGCTTTATTTCCTGGGTCCCGACTTTCACCAGTCAATCGGTGGGTGGATTATATCCCGAGTCAAGGTTTGGAATGTACCTGCACCAGGTAATTACCTGCTTAGTTCCACTACGTTACTGACAGTGGGGGGATCTTTCAATGTTTTTTTTTTAAGGAGATTCCGTCGTGGGCCCTAAGCCTCTAGCTGGCCTACTAAGTGTTTAACATGTCTCTCTTAATTAGGCTGCGGTGGGGGGGGGGGTGGGAGGAGTGCGGTTGACGCCTATACGGGCTTCAGTAAGGTTGTCTCGAAGGTGCTTAACAAGTTCAGGGTTGTTAAATCTCAGTGGTAATCTTATTTATTTTCTAACTGGGCACCGAGAATGATAAGGAGAAACAACAGGAGAGGCAAAAAAGTAGGTATTTAGTGGTACAGGTAGTTGTTGTTGTTATAGATTCAGCTACTCGCAACACAAAGTTCCAAGTAGCACGGGCTATGGCGAGCCCGTAGGTACCGGAAGGTGTTGGAGATGCGATCGTTCTAGAGTCCTTTGAGTAGGTAGCTGTGCTGTAGGTCACGTGATGCAATATCTACCTTGACCAAGATGCTGGTCAGGCGAGTGAGACAAGGATGCTGTGTAACAACCTGTCTTCTTACACAGAACGTCGCTTTTCGCTCGTAGGCGTTACATTAGCCCAAAAATTGTCGTACTTGAAAATGGAAGCGGCTGGCGAAAGTGACGTACTGACCCGTTTTCTGTTTTGGGTCCTCTGGTAGGTTAGGATAAGGGCACATTAAATTGACCATTTTCTTGACTTTGGCGAACATTAGGAAGACGGTCTGCAAGAAAAAGGTTCCAGGAGTAGAATAATAATCCTGCTGGGTTTAATAACTATAAATTATCACAGAATTCCGCCTGTAAATCTCTTAACATCTGTGTATAAAAAAAGATACATAATTAAGATGGCAATATTCTTCCAGCTGACAAAGCATTTTTATACATTAAATATATATAATTGCTTTAAATTATCAATTCAGCAGCACACAGAAAACGAGAACAAATGTCATCTCAGGTCATTATGGCGTTTAAACTGTCCAGTCTTCCGCACTAATGGCTGCGAAAGAGGAGTAAATGTTAAAGCTTAGTTTCTTAAGTTTCCTAAAGCTCTTAAGAAACAGATGGAAGCTTTACCGACATATTAACTTGGGTTCCAGGGGGAAAGAATATAAAGCTGAACTATTTTTATCAGTTTCAAGAATGTCATGTGATGCTTTATAAGGGAGAGGCGAGAGGGAGAATAGAGAGATAGATACGGAGGGAGGGAGAAAGGGAGAGAGAGAGTGAAGGAGAGAGGGAGAGACGCAAGACAGAGACAAAACAAAATCACCGGAAATAATCATATTTCATAACACATGAGGAAAACCTAAAGACAAGAGAGCGAACAAAGTCAGATTATAGTTCATATTAATCATTTTGTAATCATCGACAGATAAAATTAATAACACTTAATCAAGCACAAATATGTTTGCAAAGCTGGCAGCTTATACGAGGCTGGTATAAGCTTATACGAGGCTGGCAACTTATACGAGGCTGGCAACTTATACGAGGCTGGTATAAGCTTATACGAGGCTGGTATAAGCTGCCATCACCACCAACACTTTGTTCCACCCTTACCCCCCCCCACCACCACCACCACCACTATCATCACTCCTACCTTCTCCGCTACCTACACACCCACTCCCCTTTCCACAGCCACCCCTATCACCCGCCTACCACACCCACCCCTACCACTAACGTCACTCCTACCACCATCCAAACTACACCACGACCACTTCTATAGCCACTAGCCCTACCACTACTTCCGACATCACTCCCAACACACACTACCACCCCTACCACCACGTCCTTACAGTCGTTGAATGTGCAAGAATTCTTGAAGGTATGTCGAAACACACACACACACACACACACACACACACACACACACACACACACACACACACACACACACACATACACACACGTTATATGATAAAGAGTGCTGGGAAGACGGGACACCACGAGCGTAGCTCTCATTCTGTAACTACACTTAGGTAATTACACGTAATGTCGAAGCTGTACAATAGTTCCTAGGGTTGAGCTCAAGCTCTTAGCCTCGACTCTCAACCCACAATCGACCCGTTTGCTAATGAAATAACTCTAGGAATTCCTTGACACTCATATTCATGTTTGTGTATGTGAGTTCCCCTCCGTATATAAATCTTCCGCTCTATTTACTTTTTAATTTAGCTCAGATTAAATGATTGAATCTGATCAACAATCAACTCTGTCCATAATTAATACAAAATCACTGACCCGTTTCCCTTATCAATTTTATTCACCGATTACACATTCATTCATTTGTGACTCATGCAGTTAATTTTATTGAATTAACGTTAATAATTATATAATTTATCTTGTAATAAGTTGAGCATATTTAGAAATGCTGTGTACACAGCTTCGTTCAGGGTACATTTTTTCGCCCTGTTTTCACGTATATAATTCTTCCGTGGTAACAAGGGAGAGAGTGCTATATATATATATATATAATATATATATATATATATATATATATATATATATATATATATATATATATATATATATATATAATATAAAATCTTGGACCCAAAGTTTTAGATCCAAGTTGTTCAGTTTTCATATATTTTCAGTTTTCGTATTTACAGAGTGTGTGTGTGTGTGTGTGTGTGTGTGTGTATAAGATCCATAAAATCAACCAACATCTACATTTCTACCCAAAGATATAACACATTGAGAGTGTGGCCACTGTCGTGAGCTGCTCCAGCCGTTGCTGAAGCTAGGCTTGCTGTACTCCCGAAGAACAGCTCACAGCCATATCACCTCTTGAAGTGGGTGTTTGATGTCATTAAACTCCCTGCGACGTGGTGGCAATGGATGCTTAGGGATTAATCTCGGAGCCTTTACCTGGGAGGAATCCGGATATTTCTATCATTAGAATTAAGTGTCTCGGAACTAATGAAAAGTTTACGATGATTTTAGTGTTCCTGGATCGACCGTTTACACCTTCTCTACGATGAATGCTGCGATGTTTCTTGAATTTGATGGGAAAAGTATTTAAGATTTGATTTTGTCTTTGAAACGGCTTTCCATATTCTAGTTGATATTAAAATACAGTACCTACTTGCGTAAGGTTAGTGTATCAATAGAATACAGTGCCTGCTTAGAGCTAGGTTAATGTATCAATACAATACAGAATCTACTTAACAGTGCGTGCTTGAGTAAGGTTGATGTATCAATAAAATACAATACCGACTTACGCAAGGTTGACACTTCGATAAAATACAGTACCTGCTTCCGGATATTTCCTGGCATTTCTAAGCCAGTGGAGAGTGATACACAGAAAATGATACACAGAAAATGATACGCAGATGATACACAGATGATGATACGCAGAAGAGCCAAACCTTTCTCTTCACACCAGCCTCCGAATGGGGGATCCCACCCTCCCTTCTCCCCAGTCACACTAGACTGTAACGGGGAGAGACCCACCCTGCCCTCTCCCCAGTCACGGCGGGCGTCGACGTGGAAAACTAAATTCTGGCATTCATACATCTCTGTTGACTCGATCAATCTCGTACCTTGTGAAATTCCTTCAAAAGGGCTGTCATGGTGTGGCGCGCTCTCTCACGTGTTTAGACGTCCTGGTGTGGCGCTCTCTCACATGTTTATACGTCCTGGTGTGGCGCTCTCTCACGTGTTTAGACGTCCTGGTGTGGCGCTCTTGTGTTTACACGTCCTGGTGTGGCGCTCTTACTCGTGTTTACACGTCCTGGTGTGGCGCTCTCTCACGTGTTTAGACGTCCTGGTGTGGCGCTCTTACTCGTGTTTACACGTCCTGGTGTGGCGCTCTTACTCGTGTTTACACGTCCTGGTGTGGCGCTTCTTAGCACGTGTTTTGTCCGCCGTCCTCTGTAAGCCGGTATTCAGTCTTCGTATCTGAATTCCTTAATGATAATAACGCAGAGAATCTGTCTTTCCGCTATACATGCGGTCTAATCTGAAAGGATTTAAACCGAACTTTCTATGAATTTCCCATCTGAGCCGTGTAAGATCTGAGGCCACGTGGGGTTTCAGCTCCTGGGCTCTGGCTTTACCGACGATTGATTTTGTTCTTGGCTGTAGCTACGACCGAAGCTTTAGTAACTTTCTCTCACATAGTTACCTTATTTTGTTTTGAAATTACTTAGCGGTTCTAGAGGTTCTGTGGCTTGGAGTGACCTCAAGGCTGTGGGGCTTGGAGTGACCTCTAGGGCTGTGGGGCTTGGAGTGACCTCTAGGGCTGTGGGGCTTGGAGTGACCTCTAGGGCTGTGGGGCTTGGAGTGACCTCTAGGGCTGTGGGGCTTGGAGTGACCTCGAGGCTGTGGGGCTTGGAGTGACCTCAAGGCTGTGGGGCTTGGAGTGACCTCAAGGCTGTGGGGCTTGGAGTGACCTCAAGGCTGTGGGGCTTGGAGTGACCTCGAGAGCTGTGGGCTAAAATCCTAATCCATGAGTTTCGGGTTCTGGGGAGACCCCGGGAGCCCAGGAATATTTACAGTTGTATGTATACTGTTGTGATGGATATCGAGTCGGTGAAGGTGACCACTCAACGAATTCGTACGTGGTGCACACCAACGCTTTTGGGATCGAGGGTTAACGAAATTATTTGAGTCCTCTATAAGAAGGATTGACTGGGCACCGATCACTGTTCACTCGTCTTCACGCAGCAGTAATTGAGGGCCTGGTGGTAAACCGATTGGCGGGTCGTGCTTCAGGGAAAACTAGTAGGGTAAGGCTGAAGGTGAGCCATGATAAAGAAAAGGTCTAAGCTTGCAAAACAAGTGGCAGAAAATGTCTGTTCCTGTAGTCACCTGGGAGTAATAATTATGACGGGTCGTGTGGTAAATTCACTTCTAACACACAGAGATCACACTAACGTGATGCATCAGATGAATCCTCGTCTCTTCCCTTTTGGATTTGTTCAGTTCTAAATCTTCACCAGACCAAATCTGGACAAATCAACCTGTAGTAAACGTTTTTTTTATTAAATAAAGAAAACAGTACGAAAACATTCAAGTTTAAAACAAAAAATCAATTTTTGTTTTGCAAGGCTGACTGCCTTGCTGACACTAGGCATGTGTGTGTGTGTGTACTCACCTAATTGTGCTTGCGGGGGTTGAGCTCTGGCTCTTTGGTCCCGCCTCTCAACCGTCAATCAACTGGTGTACAGATTCCTGAGCCTATTGGGCTCTATCATATCTACATTTGAAACTGTGTATGGAGTCAGCCTCCACCACATCACTTCCTAATGCATTCCATTTACTAACTACTCTGACACTGAAAAAGTTCTTTCTAACGTCTCTGTGGCTCATTTGGGTACTCAGCTTCCACCTGTGTCCCCTTGTTCGCGTCCCACCAGTGTTGAATAGTTCATCCTTGTTTACCCGGTCGATTCCCCTGAGGATTTTGTAGGTTGTGATCATGTCCCCTCTTACTCTTCTGTCTTCCAGTGTCGTGAGGTGCATTTCCCGCAGCCTTTCCTCATAACTCATGCCTCTTAGTTCTGGGACTAGTCTAGTAGCATACCTTAGGACTTTTTCCAGCTTCGTCTTGTGCTTGACAAGGTACGGGCTCCATGCTGGGGCCGCATACTCCAGGATTGGTCTTACATATGTGGTGTACAAGATTCTGAATGATTCCTTACACAGGTTCCTGAACGCCGTTCTGATGTTAGCCAGCCTCGCATATGCCGCAGACGTGTGTGTGTGTGTGTGTGTGTGTGTGTGTGTGTGTGTGTGTGTGTGTGTGTGTGTGTGTGTGTGTGATGGCAGCTAACCTGAGCCTACTCTCTCTTGTTAGTGAGCTGTGAGTGTGAAGAAGGTTCTCTTCCCCAACCACGGCCCTACAACCCTACCCACGCCTACCACGACCTCCCCCCACTCACTGCCCCAAAAGCCCTCAATCCCTCCCCCCACCACGTACTCCACCCGTTCTAAAACATTCATTAACAGATCATTGAAGCACTTGTGCTCTCAGGAGTATTCAGAACTGAAAGAATTTAGAGCGACTGCTAAATACATAGGAGTGTTTAACCTCAAGATTCTGGAGTTTACCCAAATGTAAGATGAGATGTTGAATAATAGGCGAAGGTGCTACGGACATCGAGCCACGGACGTCAAGCCACGGACGGCGAGCCAGGGACGTCAAGCCACGGACGGCGAGCCAGGGACGTCAAGCCACAGACGTTGAGCCACGGACGTCGAGTCAGGGACGTCAATCCACGGACGGTGAGCCAGGGACGTCCAGTCACGAACGTCGAGCCAGGGACGTCAAGCCAGGGACGTCCAGCCACGGACGGCGAACCAACATTCTTGAGAGCACTTGGAAAGTTCAGGGAAGAAATCCTCAATGTCTCCCCACAAGGGAACATTATATGTTGACGCCATTTGATGTCCTCGACAATTCCCCGTCTCAAGAACCACGAGACCACTTCCCTTGTCTGTCGTAGTAATTATATCTTGCGGAAGTGCGTAGTTTAACACGCTCGGGGGAGTGGTTACTGTGTTCCTCGTTATTAGTATTATTATTATTTAGGGCAAAAATCTCACACTTATGTATTTTATTTAGGAAAAGAATGGAAATAACTGGATCAATACCTAAGGGCAGGTGTTTTATCCAACCCGTTCTCGCACTTGCGTACAGTCAATATTGACTTATTAAATAAGTGCATATGTGGCATACTAATTTATTGTGAATATTTTAGTTTACCTTGAAAAGTTTCATAGAAAACACCGACCTTACCTAACCTTAGTATGTTAAGATAAGCATCTTATTGCTTCGTAATTACAATTATTACTTAACCTATACCTATAATAGGTTAAGTAATAATTGTAATTAAGAAGCAATAAGATGCTTATCTTAATTAACATACTAAGAAGGTTAGGTAAGGTCGGTGTTTTCTATGAAACTTTTCAAGGTAAACTAAAATATTCACAATAAATTAGTATGTCACATATGCACTTATTTAATAAGTCAATATTGACTGTACGAAAGTGCGAGAACGGGTTGTTTTATCCTATGTCATGTCTGTGACGAGCTATTTCCGTTATTATTATTATTATTATTAATAGTACACATCAATGGTTAGAAGTTACTGAGAAGTTTACAATCAAGAACTGTACTTCTTCTGTATGGACACGAAGGGTTCTGTATATTTGCTGAATACTGTTGTATGTTCTGGCTCAGTTATTTACAAGGTTTCTTGACTGGTAGGTACGGTGTGTTGTGGTCGCCAAGATGCTGCCAGAATGCGTTCCAGTATAATTGTGTATTGCAGGTGAAAATATCGTTAAAATTGCACTTTTCCTACACAGGGAACACTTGGTTGTGATATCTTACAAGTCTTGCTGGGTAGTTTGCTCTTGAAGGGTCGAGGGACTTGTAGAGAAACTTAATTTGTGAACTTCGTAGGATAAAGATCGGCCGTGTTGCTTTTCATTAGACGTGCAGCCTGTGCAGTCTTGGAATTTTTTAGTCCAACAATTTTAGACTTTATACCGAGTCTGATTAGGGAGTTGTGGTATGTTGCACATGCCTCAGTATCTAACCGTTGGGCGCAATATTCAAGTGTAACGTTATGTTAGTGTTTTTTTTTTTTTTTTTTTTGAGATATATACAAGAGTTGTTACATTCTTGTACAGCCACTAGTACGCGTAGCGTTTCGCGCAGGTCCTTGGAATACGATCCCCTGCCGCGAAGAATCGTTTTTTCATCCAAGTACACATTTTACTGTTGCGTTAAACAGAGGCTACAGTTAAGGAATTGCGCCCAGTAAATCCTCCCCGGCCAGGATACGAACCCATGACATAGCGCTCGCGGAACGCCAGGCGAGTGTCTTACCACTACACCACGGAGACTGTGACTGTGTTGAATCAACATTATCAACGTTGATAACCTCTGGGCAGGTCACGCGCAGCTCCGCATACACATGCTACTCGCCTTGCGCATTTAGTTCCAACATTGTCCACACATATTGTGATTTTATTTTTTTATATCTCATATTACATATTTCACCATCTCTAAATATGGTTATTTTTATTAATATTATTATTATTATTATCATAGAACAAGGGCATGAGGCTCAGTGCTGGACCAAAAATACGGAATTGTTGTATGGTTCTTGAGTCAAAAGGACAAGTTTAAGTCTGGATTCAAGTGAATAAGAAAAATTTAATAATTATGAGAATATTGTAGATAAGAAAGATTACGAAGGAAAAGTAGGTGACGGAAATTTAATGCTTTCAATTGACGACAAAGTTGTCAAACTCTAAGACGACGAATGTAAAGATGAACATTGATCAAACTCCCGAGATGATGCTCTCTGAGCAGAGTCTCAGACTCCTTGAGAAGATTCTGTCTGAACAGAGGATCAGATTCCTTGAGATGATGCCGTCTGAGCAGAGGACCAGACTCCCAAGAGAATCCAAGACCAATATCGCCTTCACCTTCATCTTTAACATATATAACGAGCATCGCTGGCGAACACTACCCCCCCCCCTTCCCTTCCATCCCCCCTTTCCATCCACTCTCCCCTTCCATCCACCCCCGTCTCCTCCTGACAGGACAGTGGGTGGTGTATTAAGGATCACAGACGGAGCAGGTGGGCGGAGGTTCCTGCTTTGTGAAATATGTCTTTACTGTGGGAAAACGGAAGGTCGTGCCCAGCAAAGGGCATCGACGGGGCTGGCAGAGCCCCGTCGAACAAGCTTGAGTACTTCGAAGTACAGACGAAAGATTGAATTAGAATACCTCGACATGGCATACAGCAAGATCGAGCGGATTAAGTTCTATTCGACTGGGAGGCCGGATGGAAGAGTACATCAAGTCACATTACAAATTCAAGGTTAGCTGCGTCTCTTAAGTTCGCGCGCCGGCGAGGGGTCGACTCCAGGGGGTCTGCCAGCAAGAGAAGCAGCATTTCGTTACGGCGTCTCTAAGCCTGAAGGTGTGGTACCCTCTCCCTTGGGTATAGGGTACCGAGACTGCATGAAGCGACGGTCTCGCTTCATGCAGGTTGGCGTTCAATCCCCGACCGTCCAAGTGGTTGGGCACCATTCCATCCCCCCCCCCCCGTCCCATCCCAAATCCTTATCCTGACCCCTTCCCAGTGCTATATAGTCGTAATGGCTTGGCGCTTTCCCTGATAGTGCCTTCCTTCCTTCCTTGGAATATCCAGCGGTGACATCTATCGCTTGGGGAATCCAGAGGGTGGGGGCAAGGCATAGTGTATGGGATTGATGATGTCAAGCTCGGCACTTAAAGCTGTAATCAGGAATACATGGCGTTACAGAGCAACAGGAGACACCTCCTTGGCGATACAGGGGCTTCAAAAGACACTCCCGTGGTGTTACAGAGCAGCAGGAGACGGCTGTACTGCTTGTATCGCCTCACAGAATGCTTCACCCAAATTCTTCGCAGGCAAATAATTGCTAACAATTAACACCTAACGTAACCTACACTATGACTAACTATATTGAAAGTTGAGATGTAAAATTTGTAATTTTTGAGCATACAGACGTAGTTCTAAGTTCTGTCCCACAGTTGTCTCTAGCTTCACCGTGTGTGTGTGCGTGTGTATTCTTAGATATACACATGGTAAAATACTTTTGTATAGCATATGAAGCTGTTACTAGGACAGGCTTCAGAAGGAACTGATGTCTGACCTTAGCTTTTTGCTTGAACTATTCATTCAGAAATTCAGAAAGAAGAGGGGAAAGAGGAGAGAGAAGGGAAAGAGAAAGAAGGGGTGGGGGAGAGAGGGGTGAGGCAGAGAAGGGGCAGAGAGGGGTGAGAGAGAGAGAAGGGTGAGAGTGAGTGGTGAGAGAGGGAGGCAGGCGAGCCAGCACAAGCCATGTTTTTCCTCAAATTCGAGGTGTGTGTTCAGATTCGCTGAATTTCAAAATAGTGAAGAAAAATGTTCAAATACGAAACCTTTGTATTGACTTGCATAAAGATGGCCACAGTCTTTTAAAGAAATATAAAATGGCTTTCCTTGAGCTTCTCGAGGGGGAGTCCAGAACACTGAAGCAATTTTTGAGGTCACGAAAATAAAAATTACTCATCAAATGTTAAAACTGTGTTGTTGACGTCTTATGGTAAAATCTTGTTCCACTTTTGACCAGGAAAATCTTTTCGACTTCTACACTACATAGCAATTTTGTGCTATTAAATTAAAAGTATTGCTGATGTAATGATGTTAAAAATATATATATATATATATATATATATATATATATATATATATATATAAACATAAAAAGAATGGGGGTGTAGGAGAAAATAACATAGAAAGTGTATTGGAGGGGACCTAAACATCCCTTCTAATGCCTTATGTGTGCTTTCCTCCGAGGCTAAGGGTCCCCTTCTTCCAGCCAGAGGTCTAGATCTTCAATCTAGACTTCAATCGCTGGCAGCAACATTGAATAAGTTTTAATTATGCTGAAATTTTGTGTGTAGGAGTCTTTTGCAAAGTGCAACAATATTAGATGGCATGCATCGTAAAAATTTCAATTGAAAAATTACTTCTGAGCTTGAACACTCTTTCGAACACCTTAATTAACAGTTGGCAAGAAAGAGGAGAGAGAGAGAGAGAGTGAAAGAGAAAGAACGCCAATAGGACCGTATAGGACAGAAGGATGGAATAGGCACATGGCAACTTATCATGGCTTCAGCCACTGAAGCCACTGTCCCGTGTTCAACTGACCCATTACTGCTCCACACCCAGTCATCCAAGACACCAAGGCCTGGCAACACTCTTAGTGTGTCATGTATGGCAACAACTCCATCCGTCAGCAGCGTTCTCATCCAGACTCACGGCATATTAGCTCCCATAACACCGCCAGCACACGAGGCGGGCACCAGCAGGAGCCTGAGCCTCGCCTCAGCCGTGTTTTCCCGCCAGGAACAGACTTTTAGCTAAAGTCTGTTTGATCAAGCTCTCTCCCTGGAAACACAAACCGAAACTGTCTCTATTTTCCGCTTGTTACAACTTGTAATAAAGTTGTTACATCTTGGCTTAAAGTGTTTATAACGTATTAGAACGTTGTTACAACTTGATATATTGGTTGTTATAACTGGTTAGGAGGTGTTAAAACTTGTTCGAACGTTGCACCAACGTCGTAGTTTCGGTGTGTGTTTGGCGGGCTCTTACTTCCTCCGCCCCGTCCTTCCGGGAAGCAAGCGCTTCTACGTACCTTAAAACTTTTATTCATAATGCTGTTGCCATTATGTCTTAAAACCAATCGAGGTCAAAAATATAACTCAGCATAAACCTGCTACTATGTTCCTTAATTCTTAAGTTCAAATGTTCTTTATATAATAACATAGGAATTCACAGAGAAATCATATTACCGTGATATATCAAGGAACAAATTCACAGTAGCCGTGATGAGCTCTGGTGTAGTCTAGTCGTGGTGTAGTCGACAGCAGCGCGTCTGGGAACACCCCGCGCTCAGGTTCGAACCCTCATTAAGGCTCCTGTGAATCTGAACATATGAATTGCTGTAACTCTCTAATTAGTCACTCACATTTCCAGTGTATTGAATATTTAATATAAA
This sequence comes from Procambarus clarkii, assembly GCF_040958095.1. Taxonomy (NCBI): domain Eukaryota; kingdom Metazoa; phylum Arthropoda; class Malacostraca; order Decapoda; family Cambaridae; genus Procambarus; species Procambarus clarkii. The sequence goes on from NC_091211.1 coordinate 22,498,029, forward strand.
GACAATATAGAGAGAGTTATGTATACAATTCCTAACTACAAATTGCAACAATTGCACCAAATGCCACACATACTAGTCCTTAAGTGACCCCAGAGCCACACACTGGTCCTTAAGTGACCCCAGAGCCACACACTGGTCCTTAAGTGACCCCAGAGCCACACACTGAACCTTAAGTGACCCCAGAGCCACACACTGAACCTTAAGTGACCCCAGAGCCACACACTGAACCTTAAGTGACCCCAGAGCCACACACTGAACCTTAAGTGACCCCAGAGCCACACACTGAACCTTAAGTGACCCCAGAGCCACACACTGGTCCTTAAGTGACCCCAGAGCCACACACTGAACCTTAAGTGACCCCAGAGCCACACACTGAACCTTAAGTGACCCCAGAGCCACACACTGAACCTTAAGTGACCCCAGAGCCACACACTGGTCCTTAAGTGACCCCAGAGCCACACACTGGACCTTAAGTGACCCCAGAGCCACACACTGGTCCTTAAGTGATCCCAGAGCCACACACTAGTTCTTAAGTGACCCCAGAGCCTCACACTAGTTCTTAAGTGACCCCAGAGCCACACACTGGTCCTTAAGTGACCCCAGAGCCACACACACTGGTCCTTAAGTGACCCCAGAGCCACACACACTGGTCCTTAAGTGACCCCAGAGCCACACACACTGGTCCTTAAGTGACCCCAGAGCCACACACTAGTTCTTAAGTGACCCCAGAGCCTCACACTAGTTCTTAAGTGACCCCAGAGCCACACACTGGTCCTTAAGTGACCCCAGAGCCACACACACTGGTCCTTAAGTGACCCCAGAGCCACACTGGGTTCAAACTACCCCAGAGCACTAATTACACCTGGAAATGATATATGTGTTGATACTGTGTAGGGATCATTACTGGCTTTACTTTCCCTAAACCTCTAAAGTGGGTTCATCTCTTGTACCTTGCTTCTGGTCGGTAAAATACCCATACCTGGTTGATACCTGGTTGATGGGGTTCTGGGAGTTCTTCTACTCCCCAAGCCCGGCCCGAGGCCACAGGCTTGACTTGTGAGAGTTTGGTCCACCAGGCTGTTGCTTGGAGCGGCCCGGCCATGTCTTACCTCTCTGAATCACGGGGTAGCTTATCCTCACTCTCTGCATCATGTGGTAGCTTACCATAGTCCTCTGGATCAGCAGGCTATATTTGCCTAACCTTTCCTGATCATAGGGGCAACTAAAATAGAGCACAATAACTTCCACTCCTGTTATACTCCCCCCAAATTCCACGACAAAAGTGCGATTAGAGTAAGCAACTCCAACACCTTCCTCGGTAGATTGTGTCGTTTATCAAGTGTCGGGACCTCTCATTACTGTGTCGTTCTGCACACACTTTGCAAGACGTGTTGATCATGCCACAAACCGCACTGAGAAGTCAACGACGGGAATGAAAAACGACAATGTGGTGTTTGCCTGTCTCACCCAGGTGGCCAAGGTTGTCGTGCAGCAAACGCAAAAAAAAAAAGGTTGAAATAGATAACCTCGACGTTGAAACAGTATAAAATTGACGTTCAAAATTCATTTTTCAAACTTTCAGAACGTTTACTAAGAGTTTACAAACGTTTACAAAAACTATTACAAAAACGTTACAAAAACGTTGAAACAATGTTGTAATTTTGTATTTTCTAGAAATTCGCTATATATATATATATATATATATATATATATATATATATATATATATATATATATATATATATATATATATATATATATATAAAATAATAGGGGTGGTAGGAGAAGAAAAGATTAAAGTGTTCAGTGAGAATCCACAAGGTCTTCTCTGAATACTCTTTATTTTCTTCTTCGAGGATGTGGGTCCCTAGAACTGCACCAGAGGTGGTACCCCTTTATATATATATCACTTGCCGTGTAATATATATATCACTTGCCGTGTAATATATATATCACTTGCCGTGTAATATATATATCACTTGCCGTGTAATATATATATCACTTGCCGTGTAATATATATATCACTTGCCGTGTAATATATATATCACTATCGTGTAATATATTTGCTCCAGTTTTACTCTCGCATCTTGGATCGTTCTCACTGTTATAGGAGTGTTAAATTATCTTTTTTTAGGCAGTCCCCCTAAGCTATCGAGGCTGATGCCCATTCGTCTATGGCAACGTCAGTTTTGTGATTTTAATTTCCTTGTAGCACCGAAATCTTGATGAACGGATCAGTGGGTCACAACTGCTGTGCATTGAGGGCGAAGAGCACGTCATGCTCTCAGACGACGCTGATCCAGCTTTCTTGATGTGCACACATGAGCCCACATTGTTAGAATACCCTCGAACACACAGAATACTCTCAAGTGCAAGTAGTTGCAATACCCTCAACAGCCCATTCTCAAAAGTTGACAAGCATCAAATATGAAGTAGTTTAGCCTAATCAGAAATACTCGATCCAAGGCAAAACAGTTAATTTTTTTACAGTGTCAAATCGATAGAACGGGCTGGATCTATCCACTCGTGAACTTGTGTAAAGTGGACCACCAGGGTGCTCTGGCAGCTGTAACCGGTATACAGCTGCTACGTTAAACCATCCTGACAGTGAAACAAAATCCTCTGAAATTTAAAGTTTGTGTTAGCGAGGACCAATTAGTTTCAAAAGCAGTACCATAACAACTTATTGCAGTAGTATGTGTGTGTGTGTGTGTGTGGAATAAATATACTTGATATCCTTAGAAACAAGATGGAACATTTGTACGAGAAGGAGGCTGTGGTGCCACAAAGTCTTGTGTACGAGCGCATGCCAGGAATAGCCAGGTCTCGTACGGTACACTGACTGGTAAGGTCATAGAAGTCCCACCTTCCTCTTCAGGTGGCTGTTGGCCTTATAATCTGAAGCTCTCAGCAAATTCTTGGTTCATCTCGTGCATGAACTGTGATCCTAAGTGGCCTCTAATATATCTCAAACTGTCTCCAGCTTAGGACAGCTTTAGATAATGAAAATCTACTCTGAACAGAGGAGTATACTAGCCAACTTTGTGAAAGGAAGGATTAGTCTACTGTGCTGCAGATAATATGAGTTTCCTACAGGATTTAGTAGATGCAAAGGAAACCCGCTCTACAATCATGCTAATTGGTATCTAAAAATATCATGTTGAAGCTGGTTCTTTGCACCAACTACCAACTGTGTTATACCAACTGCAGATAAAAGTCCTGCAATTGCAGATAATGTCCTGCACCGCTGGACTTCACGATTTATCCAGACGTGATTGCACAAGTACTTACGAAGGGAAGGGAACTATCAGGAGATGGAAAACACTCAATACGGTGACTCAAAACATCCTAGTTACATGAAATTCCGTTTGAAGTCGAGAAAGAACAACCAACTTGGTATTGGATTAAAAGGAAAGCATTTACTAGACTACTTTCATTTCACGAAAGCATTTCTGAGGCTGCCAAGACCATGGTTTCTGAGGCAGTTACGAAATGGGAAAATAAACGCCTACAAAAAATGCATTTTAGTACCTGAGATGAAAAGCGCCATCATCCAAGTCGTAGTCCAGAACCAAGACGTTACGCAGATCAATTCCGTCTTCACAGGGATGGTGCCTGAGCGATGGACAAATACCTCAGGTTCAGTGTGTAATACCATGTGTGTTCCAGACTCGATTCTGCAGTTGATTAGATGTCCGTGTGTAACGAACAGATGCAGTCTATCAGGCCAGTGTTAGCCAACAGCCTCCCTTGCATGCCAATTGTCCGTGTTTAACGATCAGGTGCAGTCTACCAGGCCAGTGTTCATAATTCCATTTGTTGGGGGACATGAACTCTGTTTTAGATTTGTATTGAGGTCCCTCCCAGTGGTCGAACTACTAAGCTTCTCCCAGGATGCCACCAATAAGAGTTGCTTAACTCCCAGATATCTACTTACTGGGTGAACTGGGGTCTCAGGTGAAAGGAAACGTGTCGAACCATTTGGGTACCGTTTGGGGAGTGAGCACTGTATCCCTGATTGTCAGAAGACTGAGATTGTGAGAAATATTAAAAAGTAAGGGCTCAGGGCTACAGCATCTCTGAATTGTCTTGTTCATGGAATTGATCATGTAGTATTTTTAAAGACAGATGAAGCAATAAAATAAATCCATGCGTTTGCGCTTTACAAGTATTAATAATGCATATAATACGCAGGATGTCACAGAACAAGTGACTTCACAAGTGAATAAACCACCAATAAAGAAGAAAATAAGTCAAAGGTGAACGCTCTCATCTATTTTCATTATTCAATCGTAAAGTTAAATACGAAATGCAGTAACTGTGAAAATAAGTTAAATCTATTTTAACAGTCCCAATAATTCGAAAAATTAACCTATGTCCTTAAAAACAAAAGGGTATCACCTCCCTTCCCGCAAGAGATTTCGTGAGTTTCAACCGGATTGATGACTACCAAATATTGACGTAAACGAGGCCTCGTTCACTCGTACAGCAGATAAAAGTAATTCCAGCTTCTCGCATCGAGGCCCTCCAAAGTTTGGAGCTCCGGAAGAAATCCGACTTGGTGAGTGTCTTGACTGTCTTGCAACTTGAGAGTGGTAAAGTTAGTACATAAGAGGTGATGACAGGAGATAAAATGATGGGGGGGGAGGGGGGACAGGGGGCGAACTGGTACGGTGAGCTTTATTGGTTGGTGTTAGATGCGTGGATAAGCATTACTTGTTGGTGTTAGATGCGTGGATAAGCTTTACATGCTGGTGTTAGATGCGTGGATAAGCTTTACTTGCTGGTGTTAGATGCGTGGATAAGCTTTACTTGTTGGTGTTAGATGCGTGGATAAGCTTTACTTGTTGGTGTTAGATGCGTGGATAAGCTTTACTTGTTGGTGTTAGATGCGTGGATGAGCTTTACTTGTTGGTGTTAGATGCGTGGATAAGCTTTACTTGCTGGTGTTAGATGCGTGGATAAGCTTTACTTGCTGGTGTTAGATGCGTGGATAAGCTTTACTTGCTGGTGTTAGATGCGTGGATAAGCTTTACTTGTTGGTGTTAGATGCGTGGATGAGCTTTACTTGCTGGTGTTAGATGCGTGAATGAGCTTTACTTGCTGGTGTTAGATGCGTGGATGAGCTTTACTTGTTGGTGTTAGATGCGTGGATAAGCTTTACTTGCTGGTGTTAGATGCGTGGATAAGCTTTACTTGTTGGTGTTAGATGCGTGGATGAGCTTTACTTGTTGGTGTTAGATGCGTGGATAAGCTTTACTTGCTGGTGTTAGATGCGTGGATGAGCTTTACTTGCTGGCACTGCAAAATGGAAGATGTTGTTGAGATAAAGTGAGTGAGTGTAATATTGAAAATAAAAACCAACAGTGACTCGGGGGTTAATAATGGTCATATTCGTGATGTGTATATAAATGCACCGAAGATGCTGGTGACTGTGACTTTGCCTTTCCATTGGAGACTTTCGGCGCCGTGGAGAGCGGGGGGGGGGGGGAGACCTGCTGCATGGGAAACAGCTTCTCCTCCGTATCAACCTACCCTGACTTTGCGCCCTAAAGGGGCCACTCCAGACCGATAACCAGAGCGCAACTCCATAGTCTCCTGAGACTGATGGATGCCTACTATTGATGCAAGTGGTGGCGAGGGTTAATGCCAAGTGACAGTTATTCTGTAACAACGGTCGTTATAGTGATACAGCCGGCACAGGCTGGTATGATTACCAACATCAACGATGGCTCATTATACTTTCCTGATGTTGATCTTTCCTCCCCCGTCCTCTCACACTCATAGCTCGCTCACGTTATGGCGGCTCACGTAATATCTATTCATTGGACTCGATTGGTTAGGTGGGTTGCTTGGGGTCGTACGTTTGAGGTTAGGTAAGGAGGGTGGATTTCTTGTGGCAAATGAAGAGAATGGCGTCTTTAAAAAGAGGAAGCCAACGCCCCATGTCAACACTATTTTGCTGAAGCCTTAATGCAATTATTGTAGTACTCACCTAGTTGTGCTTTGCGAGGGTTGAGGTTTGGCTCTTTGGTCCCGCGTCTCAACTGTCAGTCAACTGGTGTACAGATTCCTGAGCCTTATGGGCTCTGTCATATCTACATTTGAAACTGTGTATGGAGTCAGCCTCCACCACATCACTGGTTAATGCATTCCATCTGTTAACTACTCTGACACTGAAAAAGTTATTTCTAACGTCCCTGTGGCTCATGTGGGTACTCAGTTTCCACCTGTGTCCCCTTGTTTGCGTACCACCCGTGCTGAATAGTTTATCTTTATCTACCCTGTCGATTCCACTGTGCATATACTTCGATGTATTTTAATTATTTCATTAGTCTATAATGGTGTTGCCAGCTCAGTGAAGTCATGGAGACCAAAGAATTTTTAGTTGTTATTATAACTTGACTTTTCAATTTAGATCATTTCAATGACCATGCTCAGGCATCAGTAAACTCCGTTATCTGTATACGATATTATATCGTGTGGTCTCTGCTGGTTATCCAGGCTTTTGCTTTATTGATCATCTAGGCTTGTACTCTCTGCCCTTCATCTAGGCTTGTACTCTGTCCTTCATCTAGGCTTGTACCCTCTGTCCTTCATCTAGGCTTGTACTCTCTGCCCTTCATCTAGGCTTGTACTCTCTGTCCTTCATCTAGGCTTGTACTCTCTGTCCTTCATCTAGGCTTGTACTCTCTGCTCTTCATCTAGGCTTGTACTCTCTGCCCTTCATTAAGGCTCGTAGTCTCAGCTGGTTATCTAGACTTGTACTCTCTACTGGTAATCTGAACTTGTACTCTCAGCTTGTAAACTAGGATTGTGGTCTAGGCTCGTCACTTGATGTTTATCTTAGATTAACAATAGAGGAAAATATATCTTTTGAAGCACCACGTATCAACATTAATCCGGAAACATCAGAGTTGCTACCGTTAATTACCCAACGCCCACAAGTGCTTATTCAATTTTCTGTAAATCAAAGAGACCTAAAAGTGGTTAATTAGCAATTATCTGAAGCCTCCTTTTCAATGTTACAAAGTTTAACAGGGTTATTTGACCGTCATGAAACTTGATTGTTAGAATTTTGTACCGCATTATTTTGATGAAAAGTATGAAGTTTCATATATATAAATTTACTAGTTGTAGCAGTAATATAGTTGATAGGTTGTTAAGTTCTTAGAGAGCCACAGATCTCGAGCAGAAGCAAATGAAGTCGCGGGCATTTTCCCTCTGGATGGCAACACTGGGAAAGGAAGTTGACTGCTCTTGGTTCTCCTGTTCTGTCAATAGTCTATATCCCAAAAATTCTAGGAAGCTCTTGGAATCTTTTCTCAGTGGCCTAGGGTCTTGGGGTAATTTTTGGAACAAAAAGAAGCTTTGAGATGGATGCTAGTTACAGGGATGCAGACACCGGGGCAAGACAGCTTCATATGACTTGTGATACTTTAGTTGGAGATTGGTTTATATTTGATACATTGTGAGCCCGAAGTTGGCGCCTTGATCCTGAATTTTCCTGATATTCTCCTGGAGAGAATATCAGGAAGATTCCTGATATTTTAGGAATATTCCCAGGACCACATGTATAATTCCTGATATTCTCAGGAGCCAGCAAGAATGCCATCAACCAATAACCAGATACTCCACGTGTTGGACAAGCCTTGAATACCTTCTTGAGTGATTTATCCGGAAGAGAACCAGAGGATCACTCAACTAAACACCTTCCAACGAGTTCGTTTTGTGCTTGTGTATTAGTAACGCTCTAATTCTCTCAGGGTACAGCAGTGGATCAAAGAATTTACAGCCCTGACATCTTCTGACCAGCTAGTGGAGTATTTCTTAAAATCTAGTTTGATCGATTGATCGGGGATCACAAATCCCCGATCTAGTTTGATCGGGGATTTGTGAACTGTTAGGTTAGGTTAGGTTAACAATGTACGATTGTGGTACACCTTCTAAGGTTAAGACTCATCCCAGCTACTTCAGAAAATGGGTACTGCCTCAGACGGCTGAGACATCCAAGCTACCTCAGACGGCTGAGAACCATCATCAGTACTTCCTACTATGTCTGTCTACTGTCCCTGTCAGTGTCTCATCAAGCACAAGTGCTTGATTAAGCGAGTGCTTTCTTATCTCACAAACATTAAGAACTGTACTGCCATAAAAACTTGTTTAAATTGTCCACGATTACATGCACTTCTTAAGATGATGTGAACTGATGGTCGGAAAGAATCGAGTTTGCTTTGAAACTATTTCTAATTAATGATTCCGATGGTGGATTTTCACGCTGTTGTGGATCACTGTCAGATTCTTGATACCTCGTGCACCCTTCCCCAGATATGCTTCCAATTTGTATTTGGGATTTTTGCCCATTATGGCAAGTGGTGCAAGCATTGGATTCCTTGCGTAGTCAATTTTGATTGATGTAGTGAGGGGGATGACATGTATACGCGCTTGGCGTACATGTGTAGTGAGGGGGACATGTATTAAAGCAAGACGTACATGTAATGAGGGGGGGGGGGGTCGACATGTATAAGCGCTACACACATATGTATTCATGGGGGGGGGGGTCCGACATGTATAAGCGCTACACATATATGTAGTCATGGGGGTCGACATGTATAAGCGCTACACATATATGTAGTAATGGGAGTCGACATGTATAAGCGCTACACATATATGTAGTCATGGGGGGGGGGGTCGACATGTATAAGCGCTACACATATATGTAGTCATGGGGGTCGACATGTATAAGGGCTACACAAAAACAGGTTCCAAACAGGCCATTTGAGACTGGGAGAACCAGTATCATCAACCCAAACTGAGCTGTTTGCCATACAACAGGCATTCACGTATGTGATTGCACAAAACATTGAAAATACAATCATACACACAGACTCAAAAGCTGCGCTTAAAATATGATGACAAAAAAGAAAGCACTGGAAAGACAACGTGGAAATACTTACCACAATTTTGTATCTAGGAGCAGTAACTGAAGCCAAAGGACTTAACATCACCCTAAACTGGATCCCATCCCATGTTGCAATCCAATTAAATATGAGAAAAGCCGATGCTAAATTGCCAACTAGTCATCCACAAAAGAATCCAACCCAGCCTAGAGTACATAATAAGAAAACACTATGGCATAAAATACTCACACACCTCAACAAAGCTCATCTACAACAAAGAGTATCAGTAGGGGGGTAGAAATAGCCTAAGCTACTCTATCCCTTTGAGATGTATTTATTGCTTATCTCAATAAACATACTTGAACTTGAACTTGAAGAGTATCAGTTGTTGCCCTCTGCAACTCAGAGGACGAGAAGCTTCGCCAGCTGAGCAAATACGGGCCAGCTGGAGAGGAAAGAGGTGGTGGAGGGGGGTTGGAGGCCCTGGGTAAACACTGGTCGTGCAGGTCTGGTCTTACGCCGCCTCTGCATCTGTCTCTTTGGTTATAATTAGAGGCACTGGTGTACGGCGGAGCGATAAAGCTGCTAATATTTCCAGTCAAATGGGACGGCCTCCCCCGCCAAAGGGTGATTCAGTGCCCTAGTTTAGAGTTTAGTTCGTGTATTATGCACCTCGTACTCATCCTGTGAGTGGTAGTGTACCTCGTACTCATCCTGTGAGTGGTAGTGTACCTCGTACTCATCCTGTGAGTGGTAGTGTACCTCGTACTCATCCTGTGAGTGGTAGTGTACCTCGTACTCATCCTGTGAGTGGTAGTGTACCTCGTACTCATCCTGTGAGTGGTAGTGTACCTCGTACTCATCCTGTGAGTGGTAGTGTACCTCGTACTCATCCTGTGAGTGGTAGTGTACCTCGTACTCATCCTGTGAGTGGTAGTGTACCTCGTACTCATCCTGTGAGTGGTAGTGTACCTCGTACTCATTCTGTGAGTGGTAGTGTACTCTCGTACTCATCCTGTGGGTGGTAGTGTACCCCCGTACTCATCCTGTGAGGGGCAGGGCACCCCATACCCATCTTGTGAGTGGTGGTGGAAATGGTTAGAGAAGCACATAATGTCTCGAAGTCACAATCTTGTTTCCTCCCATTTCCGTTAACATATCTCTACGATATATAGACATGCAACAATGATCTCGAAAACACTGATCAAAGTATGCGGGAAAAACCACATTGAATAATATGAGAGTGCTTAGATCTGTTGTGATGTATAATATACGAATAAAAGCATAAAGTTTTCTTTACCCATTGCTATGTTGAATTGTTTTTGTATCATTTAAGTCTAATTAGTTCATTTACATCTCGTTTGCATAGTATTAACTTCCTACACAGAGCTTTTTAAAGAACCTCTGATTAACAGGCACTACAGCGTCCTCTGGCCCAGGCACTCTGGCACAGGCACTCTGGTCGAGGCACTCTGGCCCAGGCACTGGTCGAGGCACTCTGGCCCAAGCACTCTGGCCTAGGCACTCTGGCACAGGCACTCTGGCCCAGACACTCTGGCCCAGGCACTCTGGCCTAGGCACTCTGGTCGAGGCACTCTGGCCCAAGCACTCTGGCCCAGGCACTCTGGCCTAGGCACTCTGGTCGAGGCACTCTGGCCCAGGCACTCTGGCCTAGGCACTCTGGCACAGGCACTCCGGCCCCAGACACACTGGAGTTAATTGCCACTCTTTCTGAATCCTGACAGCGAACAGCCTCGCCACCATCTATCCCGCTAGTCTCACCATAGCCTATCCCGCCAGCCTTGTCCCCTCTATCCATCCCGCTAGGCTCGCCCCTCTCCATCTCACCCCCATTTACCTCCTATTCACCAGAGACTGTGGAAAACAAAACAAAACATATCAATACATTTTTCCGCAACAGGACCCCCAGTCCATTGTAGTGTGGTTCTCAGTTGTCTCAAAGTTGTACTATGGTCTGGCTTCCGTCTCAAACTTTCCTCAGTTGACAGGAAGAAAAATATTGATGAATCTTAACGAGTTTGAAGCACTTCGTTTTTGTTTTAGAGTCAATTTTTTTTTCACTCATCTTTACGGAATAGTTAGTCGTAACACCAGCCTGCTTTCCGGTAGTGGCATCAGCTCGCAATATCTATAAGCAGTCTACTTACTGCTACTACTGTTTACTATCAGTAATAGTAATGTCTAGTAGCTATTACTACTACTGTCTACTAGCAGTAATGGTTAATACTGTCTACTAGCAGCACAAGCCGGTAATATCTAACCCCACAGCGACATTACTTAATATTTTTCCCCCACAAAGCAGAGCTATTGCGTCCAACCTATAATGCTAGCCTATTGTATCCTCCTTACAATGCTAGCCTGTTGTATTCACCCTACAACGCCAACATATTGTGTCCACCCTACAACGCCAACATATTGTGTCCACCCTACAACGCCAACATATTGTGTCCACCCTACAACGCCAACATATTGTGTCCACCCTACAACACCAACATATTGTGTCCACCCTACAACGCCAACATATTGTGTCCACCCTACAACACCAACATATTGTGTCCACCCTACAACACCAACATATTGTGTCCACCCTACAACGCCAACATATTGTGTCCACCCTACAACACCAACATATTGTGTCCACCCTACAACACCAACATATTGTGTCCACCCTACAACGCCAACATATTGTGTCCACCCTACAACGCCAACATATTGTGTCCACCCTACAACGCCAACATATTGTGTCCACCCTACAACGCCAACATATTGTGTCCACCCTACAACGCCAACATATTGTGTCCACCCTACAACGCCAACATATTGTGTCCACCCTACAACGCCAACATATTGTGTCCACCCTACAACGCCAACATATTGTGTCCACCCTACAACGCCAACATATTGTGTCCACCCTACAACGCCAACATATTGTGTCCACCCTATATCATCCTATATCAACTTTTCCGAAAACATTATAGCCTATCGCACCCAATCCACAATTAAGCCCATCAAATATAAGTTAATCTGCAGCGAAATCGTATCACACACATCCCTCCTCACCATCATTTAACGCCTACTCACAACAGTTAACTCTGATGCACACAGTCGACGCTTGTCTGTATTGCACATCAACTCCTGTCAATACTGCCCAACGACACTTGAGTGGGATTGACTGCATTTTCCTTGACTGTCCAAATTCATTTGATACTGTTGCTAATGGGCTGGGGAAGTCCATTGGGATACCTGGGGAAAAGGCTGTACTTGGGAAGCGAGAGTCTGAAACTCCAAGGTTACAATCTGAAGGAATGTAACAGGTTGGGCTTCCATTCTCCAAGGCTTGGTTACTAATTTATGTGAATGACCTGCCAGATGGGGATGAGGGTGTACATTTTAATGTTTTTTTTGACGACACTAAGCAAATACGGAATGTAAAAATCGAGGATGACTGCAGAAAGTTACTACAAACTTCTGGAGTGGGGAAATAAATAGTTGCTTGAATTCAGTCCCAGTAAATGTAAGGTAACAGATGGAAAAAGGAGAAAGGAAATCTGGAGATCTACATCATAATGGGTAAAGCAAATAAAGTGATAGTAAAGATGAAAATGTATTGGGAATGATTATAACTGCAACACAAACCACAGAGGCACACACACACAAATAGGCCTACCTAGGCCTCATATCCGACGCTGCGCGAACATTAGAACGTCACTTAGACACCTATAAAGTTTTTACAGGTCTATAAAGCCTTTGTTAGACCAACACATGAATGATGAATTAGTGCCAGAGCTTGGCTAAGCTATTAAGGGAGGGGGAAGAGGGAGGGTAGTAGATAAAGGGGAACTACATGTAACTAAAATAGACGACAGAAGAAACAGATGAGATATGTTCACAACATACAAAATAATGAAGAGGAATAGACGAGCTGGACAAGGACAGCATATAAGTAGAAGCTGGAAACTGAAATGAGTCGAAGAAATATATGGAAATACCCGTAATACTCTGCCACAGATCAAGAAGAGGAATATATACACACTCAAATAAGAAGCTGTAGAAGCCACCTCGACAAAAGTCTTTGCATTGTAAAAAATATGAAATTTGAACTATTACATGATTTGATAGGTTGTATTTGTAACGTTGGTTACAGTGACGAAAAACCAAGACAGTGCGACCTGTTAGTTGACAGGACGCGTTGACTGGCCATAAAGAGCTTGACCTCACCTCCCTGTAATCACGGATAGGCTCTGTCGACTGTCGACCATGATTCATGAATGGTCAGCGTTCGAGCCCAAATGGTCCAAGGGGTTGGACACCGTTCCATTACCTTGCCGTCCGCATTTCTCACTCATTATCCGGTCCCATAGTCCATCATAGTGATATTGTCATCTGGGCTTAGCGATTTCGCCTCATAATTACTTTACCCCTTGCCCTCATCACACCTGCCTCCAACATCCACTTAGAATAATTAATACAGAGTGTATATACACATACATAATAAAGAACAAAAAAAACAAAAAGAAGGGGGTGGTAGGAGAAAAGTACACAGAAACTGTATTGGAGGGGACCTAAACATTCCCTCTAATGCGTTATGTGTGGTTTCCTCCGAGGCTATGGGTCCCCCTTCTTCCAGCCAGAGGTGGTACCCCCTCTATATTTATATATATATATATATATATATATATATATATATATATATATATATGCGAACAAGCCTGAATGGTCCCCAGGACTATATGCGAATGAAAACTCACACCCCAGAAGTGACTCGAACCCATACTCCCAGAAGCAACGCAACTGGTAACTACAGGGCGCCTTAATCCGCTTGACCATCACGGCCGTCAAAAGGAAGTGATAGCCAAGGCTATTTGAGCCACTTCCCCGACGGCAACTCGGATGGTAATCTTGGGCATAGCATTTCACCAAATCACCTCATTCTTTGGGGCACACGTGAGGAACACAAATGCGAACAAGCCTGAATGGTCCCCAGGACTATATGCGAATGAAAACTCACACCCCAGAAGTGACTCGAACCCATACTCCCAGAAGCAACGCAACTGGTAACTACAGGGCGCCTTAATCCGCTTGACCATCACGGCCGTCAAAAGGAAGTGATAGCCAAGGCTATTTGAGCCACTTCCCCGACGGCAACTCGGATGGTAATCTTGGGCATAGCATTTCACCAAATCACCTCATTCTTTGGGGCACACGTGAGGAACACAAATGCGAACAAGCCTGAATGGTCCCCAGGACTATATGCGAATGAAAACTCACACCCCAGAAGTGACTCGAACCCATACTCCCAGAAGCAACGCAACTGGTAACTACAGGGCGCCTTAATCCGCTTGACCATCACGGCCGTCAAAAGGAAGTGATAGCCAAGGCTATTTGAGCCACTTCCCCGACGGCAACTCGGATGGTAATCTTGGGCATAGCATTTCACCAAATCACCTCATTCTTTGGGGCACACGTGAGGAACACAAATGCGAACAAGCATGAATGGTCCCCAGGACTATATGCGAATGAAAACTCACACCCCAGAAGTGACTCGAACCCATACTCCCAGAAGCAACGCAACTGGTAACTACAGGGCGCCTTAATCCGCTTGACCATCACGGCCGTCAAAAGGAAGTGATAGCCAAGGCTATTTGAGCCACTTCCCCGACGGCAACTCGGATGGTAATCTTGGGCATAGCATTTCACCAAATCACCTCATTCTTTGGGGCACACGTGAGGAACACAAATGCGAACAAGCCTGAATGGTCCCCAGGACTATATGCGAATGAAAACTCACACCCCAGAAGTGACTCGAACCCATACTCCCAGAAGCAACGCAACTGGTAACTACAGGGCGCCTTAATCCGCTTGACCATCACGGCCGTCAAAAGGAAGTGATAGCCAAGGCTATTTGAGCCACTTCCCCGACGGCAACTCGGATGGTAATCTTGGGCATAGCATTTCACCAAATCACCTCATTCTTTGGGGCACACGTGAGGAACACAAATGCGAACAAGCCTGAATGGTCCCCAGGACTATATGCGAATGAAAACTCACACCCCAGAAGTGACTCGAACCCATACTCCCAGAAGCAACGCAACTGGTAACTACAGGGCGCCTTAATCCGCTTGACCATCACGGCCGTCAAAAGGAAGTGATAGCCAATATCACTTCATTCGCATATAGTCCTGGGGACCATTCAGGCTTGTTCGCATTTGTGTTCCTCACGTGTGCCCCAAAGAATGAGGTGATTTGGTGAAATGCTATGCCCAAGATTACCATCCGAGTTGCCGTCGGGGAAGTGGCTCAAATAGCCTTGGCTATCACTTCCTTTTGACGGCCGTGATGGTCAAGCGGATTAAGGCGCCCTGTAGTTACCAGTTGCGTTGCTTCTGGGAGTATGGGTTCGAGTCACTTCTGGGGTGTGAGTTTTCATTCGCATATAGTCCTGGGGACCATTCAGGCTTGTTCGCATTTGTGTTCCTCACGTGTGCCCCAAAGAATGAGGTGATTTGGTGAAATGCTATGCCCAAGATTACCATCCGAGTTGCCGTCGGGGAAGTGGCTCAAATAGCCTTGGCTATCACTTCCTTTTGACGGCCGTGATGGTCAAGCGGATTAAGGCGCCCTGTAGTTACCAGTTGCGTTGCTTCTGGGAGTATGGGTTCGAGTCACTTCTGGGGTGTGAGTTTTCATTCGCATATAGTCCTGGGGACCATTCAGGCTTGTTCGCATTTGTGTTCCTCACGTGTGCCCCAAAGAATGAGGTGATTTGGTGAAATGCTATGCCCAAGATTACCATCCGAGTTTCCGTCGGGGAAGTGGCTCAAATAGCCTTGGCTATCACTTCCTTTTGACGGCCGTGATGGTCAAGCGGATTAAGGCGCCCTGTAGTTACCAGTTGCGTTGCTTCTGGGAGTATGGGTTCGAGTCACTTCTGGGGTGTGAGTTTTCATTCGCATATAGTCCTGGGGACCATTCAGGCTTGTTCGCATTTGTGTTCCTCACGTGTGCCCCAAAGAATGAGGTGATTTGGTGAAATGCTATGCCCAAGATTACCATCCGAGTTGCCGTCGGGGAAGTGGCTCAAATAGCCTTGGCTATCACTTCCTTTTGACGGCCGTGATGGTCAAGCGGATTAAGGCGCCCTGTAGTTACCAGTTGCGTTGCTTCTGGGAGTATGGGTTCGAGTCACTTCTGGGGTGTGAGTTTTCATTCGCATATAGTCCTGGGGACCATTCAGGCTTGTTCGCATTTGTGTTCCTCACGTGTGCCCCAAAGAATGAGGTGATTTGGTGAAATGCTATGCCCAAGATTACCATCCGAGTTGCCGTCGGGGAAGTGGCTCAAATAGCCTTGGCTATCACTTCCTTTTGACGGCCGTGATGGTCAAGCGGATTAAGGCGCCCTGTAGTTACCAGTTGCGTTGCTTCTGGGAGTATGGGTTCGAGTCACTTCTGGGGTGTGAGTTTTCATTCGCATATAGTCCTGGGGACCATTCAGGCTTGTTCGCATTTGTGTTCCTCACGTGTGCCCCAAAGAATGAGGTGATTTGGTGAAATGCTATGCCCAAGATTACCATCCGAGTTGCCGTCGGGGAAGTGGCTCAAATAGCCTGGGCTATCACTTCCTTTTGACGGCCGTGATGGTCAAGCGGATTAAGGCGCCCTGTAGTTACCAGTTGCGTTGCTTCTGGGAGTATGGGTTCGAGTCACTTCTGGGGTGTGAGTTTTCATTCGCATATAGTCCTGGGGACCATTCAGGCTTGTTCGCATTTGTGTTCCTCACGTGTGCCCCAAAGAATGAGGTGATTTGGTGAAATGCTATGCCCAAGATTACCATCCGAGTTGCCGTCGGGGAAGTGGCTCAAATAGCCTTGGCTATCACTTCCTTTTGACGGCCGTGATGGTCAAGCGGATTAAGGCGCCCTGTAGTTACCAGTTGCGTTGCTTCTGGGAGTATGGGTTCGAGTCACTTCTGGGGTGTGAGTTTTCATTCATATATATATATATATATATATATATATATATATATATATATATATATATATATATATATATATATATATATATAACTTGTTTATTAAATTAATTAGCAAATCCTCAGGATATTAATGCTATTGTTACGAAGGAATTGAATTGCCTTATTGAATTGAACAGAAAGCACTAATTGCGATTATTAATGAGCCTTCTTCTGTTTTTTTTGGCAATTCTTGATTCATAATGTCCAAACAAAGTTTTCGCCATATGAGTAGTTCACAAATTATTCGAAGCGAAAATAATTTTTGAGGAAAAACGCATGCGCGCGCACGCATGCATACACACACACACACACACACACACACACACACACACACACACACACACACACACACACACACACACACACACACACAAATTTCTCAACCACACATTTGGTTGACAAATGGAATGCATTAGGAAGCAATGTGGTGGAGGCTGACTCCATACACAGTTTCAAGTGTAGATATGATAGAGCCCGATAGGCTCAGGAACCTGTACACCTGTTGATTGACGGTTGAGAGGCGGGACCAAAGAGCCAGAGCTCAACCCCCGCAAGCACAACTAGGTGAGTACAACTAGGTGAGTACACACACACACACACACACACACTTAATTCTACATTTTTTCTTGTAAAAAGACAAAAAAACGCGCCCAGAGAGCACTACTCTCACACATGAACAGGGGGTAAACTGGAATACCTTGTAATGTCTACCTGAAATTAGGAACCCGATGTTGGGGGAGAAAAACGTTTGTTAATGAAGATACATTGAGAACTTTTTAGTTTGTAGCGTCATTAAGGAATGTTGTTATTATCACACTTTTGGTCCTAATGTAGAAGGAGAAAGTGAGGTGAGGAAAAATGCGACAATGTGATAGGTAAAATGCGGTAGACAGAGGAAGGGGAAAGGGACAGTGAAAGTGATTGGAGAGAAACGTGAAAAGATGTGTGTTTGTGTCTGAGAGAGAGAGAGAGAAAGCGAGACGAAGATAGACAAAGAGAGACAAAGGAAGAGATAGACAAAGGAAGAGAGAGACCAAGGAAGAGAGACACAAAGACAGAGAGGGGAAGGGAGAGACATAGAGACAGAAGAAGAGGAGAGAGAAAAATATAGTGGTGGTTAGGTTAGGACTGGTAATATCAGAGGAGTATTAAGTAAAACTTCCATCTTGGCAAGTTGAGCAACCGCGCGCGGAACACCGCCCCACTAAATCTGGGTCGTTTCATTTACCACAATTGAGAAATGGCCCCATTACTCATGGGGAGAGAATTTAATTAGGACGGAAGCAATTATGGTAACATGAACGCTCCCCCAAGGGACGTACAGGACCCCATATTGTAGACGCACACGCATGCACACACATACGCACACACACACACGCACACACACACGCACACACACACACACACACACACACACACACACACACACACACACACACACACACACACACACACACACACACACACACACACACCCTTAACACGGGTGGTACGCGAACAAGGGGGGCACAGGTGGAAACTGAGTACCCAAATGAGCCACAGGGACGCTAGAAAGAACTTTTTCAGTGCCAGAGTAGTTAACAGATGGAATGCATTAGGCAGTGATGTGGTGGAGGCTGACTCCATACACAGTTTCAAATGTAGATATGATAGAGCCCAGTAGGCTCAGGAACCTGTACACCAGTTGATTGACGGTTGAGAGGCGGGACCAAAGAGACAGACAACCACAAGCTCAGTGTCAAAAACAGTCCATCATCATGCTAGAAACAGGTGTCCTGGAGTTCACGGCTCCAACATAGCGCACATATCTAGTCAAATACAAAAAGAAGTTAGAGAAACTTCAGAGGTATGCTACCAGACTAGTCCCAGAGTTGAGAGGTATGAGCTACGAAGAAAGGCTAGGAAATAAACTTCTCGTCACTAGAAAATAGAAGTGAGGGGAGACATGACTACCACCTGCAAAATTCTCATAGGGCAGACTAGCTCAGGTGGTACACGAAAAAGTGAGAATTAAGTGCCTAAATGAGCCTCTGAGACATTAGAAAGAATGTTTTCATTTGCTGAGTGTATAAAAATATAGTAAGTAATGCCGCAGGAAACACTGTCGAACACGACAGCCTTGAAACAAAGCATTTCCAGCTTCTTCGCTAAAGTCTGGCCGCTCTAGCATGTTAACCCACACGTTGGAGCATGTGTGATGTCCTCTCCCGACCTGCTGACATAGCAACGGTCTCAGCGGCGTAAACTAAATATATACCGAACTGTTTCCGGTACATGCTGTTGCTGTGAGAAAAGAGGACGTGACACATCTAACTGCTGAGTTACGGAGCTCCCAAGCTCTCGTTTGCGGGGCACTAGAGCTTGGCTCTACGCTCTCTGTTGCCTGACTGCCTGGTGGAGCTTCGACGGGAGAAGGAGGGGCGGAGAAAGAGACGTGTCTGGAAAGTGTAGAAGTCGAGAGTTGGGGAATTAGGGGGTCAAGCCCAGAAGGGACAGGAAGCAGAATTGGAAGAAGGTTCGGTTAGGAGGACGGTGGATACTGGGAGTGCCAGTTTCAGCTGTCACAATACGGATGTGTTAGTACGGGGCTGCGTTAAGAAGGAAAGACCAATGGGAGAGGCCAGCCGGAAAGAGTGGCAGTTAGGGGGGAGCGTTGGCGAGTGTGGTTCAAGTTGTTTATCTCAAATTGCGTAGACGAACACAAAAACATCAAATAATAACATCGGAACAGCAGGAACCTGAAAAAGAGGCGATGCAATGTTGTATACAATGTGTCTAAATAGACTAGCTGTATACACATACATTAATTAGTAATCCAATTTTTGGTCAGAGTTCGATTAACATTGATGCAACATCATCGGGTCAACGTTTGAGAAACCCTGGTTCATTATAGGGTCAACGTCGGCTCTCTGTCTCTCTCTCTCTCTCTCTCTCTCTCTCTCTCTCTCTCTCTCTCTCTCTCTCTCTCTCTCTCTCTCTCTCTCTCTCTCTCTCTCTCTCTCTCTCTCTCTCTCTCTATATATATATATAGAAAGCTTTGTTTGTAAGCGACGTCACTGGTGCATTTAACCGTGGTGGCAGTGGTGTGGAGATTGTGTGGTAGCAACCTTAGGAGAAAGAGAGAGAGAGAGAGAGAGAGAGAAAGAGACAGACTGGTGGAGCTAGAGATTCTTACGCATCTTAGGAACGGTGAGGAAGTCGTGTGTTGAACATGTCTGGGTAGGCTGTCCTGCGGTAACTCAGCGCCGTAAGGTCGGGAAAGGCCCAGACCCATCAACTCAGGAAGGTTATGAAGGCCCAGAGCAAGAGCTTTAAGATCCGACAGATTTCAGAAATACTTTCAGAATTAACTTTTAATCATCTAATTTTTTTGTTTTACTTTTGATTAAGGGAAATATTTAGAGAATCGAAAGCTGTTGTCCGCAATACGACGCACCTGCAACGGATTGACACTACAACAACAATAGCCTGATACAGCAACAACGGATTGACACTACAACAACAATAGCCTGATACAGCAACAACGGCTTGACACTACAACAACAACAACAATAGCCTGATACAGCAACAACGGCTTGACACTACAACAACAACAATAGCCTGATACAGCAACAACGGATTGATACAACAACAACAACAATAGCCTGATACAGCAACAACGGCTTGACACTACAACAACAACAACAATAGCCTGATACAGCAACAACGGCTTGACACTACAACGGCTTATCAAACACTTCATCCCACATTTGGGATAAATATAACAGAAAAATAACGGAGGGGGCGAAAAAAAAGCTAAATCAGAGCTACACAAAAAACTTAAAAAAGAAACACATAAAAGTATATAAAAAAGAGAGAATAGCTGTTGTCTATGTACTCACAACACTTTTGATTTCACCCCTCGCTCTGGTTACCTTGAGGTGCTTCCGGGGCTTAGTGTCCCCGCGGCCCGGTCGTCGACCAGGCCTCCTGGTTGCTAATCAACAAGGCTGTTAGACGCGGCTGCTCGCAGCCTGACGTATGAGTCACAGCCTGGTTGATTAGGTATCCTTTGGAAAGGACACACACACACATCCTCTTGTTAACCCTCTGTCCGTCAGCCACTGTGCAACGGCAAAGGTACGTCAACCCGCTACAGCAAAGGTACGTCAACCCGCTTCAACACTGCTGTCACCATGACAGGACATCCCCCATTCCCGCTTACAACACCACTAGAACAACTGCTGAACCCCTGCCACATCATTGTGACAATAGCAGAGCCTCTTTGCAACAATACAACACCGATATATTCCTCTGCAACATCTCTGCAATAACGATACAATTCCCTGCAAACAATGTAACGACGAAACCCACCTAAAACCCCCCCCTTGAAGCGCAACAATACAACATTTTGGTATTGTGATATTTTGGTTCTGTGTGTGTGTGTGTGTACAACTGCCTCCATGCTGTGCAAAACTGCCTATATTGCACACCACAGAGGTTAATCCCAACTTTTTTCGCGGGGGGAATTGAATTGAATGATGAAATTTAGGCCCACGGTCAAAGGTTGGAATCTGGCGGCGGGGGATTTGACGGTAGAATGCTAACTATTTCACAGCAAAAATATATATATACGTTTATTTATTGCTGTGTAATAATGGTTATACACGCAAACCAAATGAGGTATTGTTGTAGTGGTGTTTATATATAAATATATATATAATATGGTGTTTTATATATATATATATGAAGGTGTTTATATGTATTTATATATGTGATGCCTCAACACTTCCTGAAGAACTACCCCAGACACCTGTAGTGCAATATCGGTCAGCCAAGTTTCCAAACGTAAGTGGACCAGAAACTCGCTTTATTGCAAAACTTTTTTTTTTTTTAGAAACAAGTTTCAGCAACACGCCGAGTATTTCTAAATGACGAAAGCTGTCTATCCCAGAGCAGATGCAACAGATTTGAGCATAGTGGCGTCTATAACAGCTTGTTTGATCCAACCGTCAACAATTAGGGCCTAACAAGAGACCGGGCCGTTGTCACCGATGCCTGCAACGAACTCTAGGAAAAAGTTTAAGTTATCTACTACTTTCTTTCACATATATATATTTCTGAAAATTTCGTGTGCCTATTCCGGAAAAAAAACCCTCATTCAAACGCAAATATTGAAAATGAAAATAGTGTAAAGATTTCTTCCTGTCATAAATAGTTCCACATTAATTAAAAGATATGGTGAGAGATAACACAAAAGGCAATTATTCCCATTACGTGTATTTCCAAGTCGATTAACAACAAGATTGTCCTCTCATTGCGAGTCCGTAAGTTCCTCGTTCGATTCACGGTTCCATATATACGTTCTTCATTCGATTCACGATCCCATATATGCATTCCTCGTCGATTCACGGTTCCATATATACGTTCTTCATTCGATTCACGATCCCATATATGCGTTCCTCGTCGATTCACGGTCCCATATATACGTTCTTCATTCGATTCACGGTCCCATATATTCGTTCATCGTTCGATTCACGGTCCCATATATACGTTCCTCGTCGATTCACGGTCCCATATATACGTTCATCGTCGATTCACGGTCCCATATATACGTTCATCGTCGATTCACGGTCCCATATATACGTTCCTCGTCGATTCACGGTCCCATATATGCGTTCCTCGTCGATTCACGGTCCCATATATTCGTTCCTCGTCGATTCACGGTCCCATATATTCGTTCTTCATTCGATTCACGGTCCCATATATACGTTCTTCATTCGATTCACGGTCCCATATATACGTTCCTCGTTGCTTGAATATCTTTACATGTCGAGTTTCTCTCACATTAAAATATTTCATAATGTTACAATAACTTTATTTTCCCTAGTTATTATTTGCAATATACCCTCAATAAAGTGTTAAATGCAACATTGCGACATCAGCAATAGGTTTATGATGGCGCAATACTATCAAGTGAACAGTATAATTGAATCGACAATATATTTTATAGCTTCGCTCACTTCTAGAGTCTTATATACTGTATTAGTTTGTATAATTGTTGTATTTTGTGAATTTGCACGACTATTTCTTTTTTCAGACGTCACTTGGTTTTAGATGTCCATTTGTTTCTTAAGACGTCACTTTTAGACGTCGCTTGGTTTTAGACGTCTCTTGATCTTAGACGTCACTTTGTTTCATAAAACGTCACTTTGATTTAGCCGTCACCTTGTTATAGACGTCATTTTGTTTTATTAAGACGTCACTTTGTTTAAGACGTCACCTTGTTTAAGACGTCACTTTGTTTCTTAGACGTCACTTTGCTTCAGATGTTTCTTGCTTTAAACATCACGTTGCTCTAAACACCACTTTTCTTTAAACATAACTGCTTTAGAAACAAAATGATAATTTCACAACAGCGGGTAAAAATAACAAAAAACAGGATTAATAACAACATATTAGTTTGTATTAATATATAAAGTTTAGGAAATAGAGCATCATAAACGTGAATTGTAAATACTGCTGTGAACTACGACTGTGGTTAAAACCCGAGTGTTATTTGTTGATGTTGATTTTGGTGGAGGAAACGAGTTTTAGGTTAATTTTTGAAAGGTGGGACTATGAGAGCCTCGGTTGGAAGGGCCATGAGAGCCTCAGTTGGTAGGGCCATGAGAGCCTCAGTTGGTAGGGCCATGGGAGCCTCAGTTGGTAGGACTATGGGAGCCTCAGTTGGTAGGGCCATGGGAGCCTCAGTTGGAAGGGCCATGAGAGCCTCAGTTGGTAGGGCCATGAGAGCCTCAGTTGGAAGGGCCATGAGAGCCTCAGTTGGTAGGGCCATGAGAGCCTCAGTTGGTAGGACCATGGGAGCCTCAGTTGGTAGGGCCATGAGAGCCTCAGTTGGTAGGGCCATGGGAGCCTCAGTTGGTAGGGCCATGAGAGCCTCAGTTGGTAGGGCCATGGGAGCCTCAGTTGGTAGGACCATGGGAGCCTCAGTTGGTAGGGCCATGAGAGCCTCAGTTGGTAGGGCCATGAGAGCCTCAGTTGGTAGGGCCATGAGAGCCTCAGTTGGTAGGACCATGGGAGCCTCAGTTGGTAGGGCCATGAGAGCCTCAGTTGGTAGGGCCATGGGAGCCTCAGTTGGTAGGACCATGGGAGCCTCAGTTGGTAGGGCCATGAGAGCCTCAGTTGGTAGGGCCATGGGAGCCTCAGTTGGTAGGGCCATGAGAGCTTCAGTTGGTAGGGCCATGTAAGCCTCAGTCGGTAGTACCATGAAGGCCTCAGTTGACAAAAAACTCTCCTTTTTTTCCTAAAACTTTTAATTCGTATTTTTAACACTGGACTTTGCTCAAGCGTAGGTAAGACATCTGAATAAGTTTGGTCAGATATAAAGCGGAGCTGCTTGTAGGAATAAAATAGGCCTTATGCAGTTTTCTTAATTCGCATGTTCTTCTGTTCTTACAGTCTCTTCTCACCAAATAGAAACCGGGTTACATATATTAAGATGACAGAACCGTATTTCCTATTCTTTAATTGTGGATTGATTCAAAGTTTATATTTTCTGAGTGCAAAGTCTTGCAAGAATTGCAAGAATTGATGAGTGTGATATTTTGCATAAAAGAAGAGCATCAAATTCATCCGGCAGATTTTATCTCAAGGAATCCGGAGGAGCCTGGGCTTAACGTTGACAGATTATTTTAAGCATGAAGCCTTGAGGTCTACACTCACCCGTCTAACGCAGGAGGCGAGGATAAAGTCAAGCCTTGAGACGCCTGCATGACCCGGACACAAAATAATGACCAACATAAAGAGATTTATAGTTGGCACTGGGCACAGACTTCGCTGTAAAACTGCCATCATCCAACCTCGAAGTTCATGTCTCGCTGGATCCTCGTCCTGGTATAATGCCCACAATATCATGCCTTAAAGCTCCCTCGGTGTAATGCCCACAATATCATGCCTCGAAGCTCCCTCGGTGTAATGCCCACAATATCATGCCTTAAAGCTCCCTCGGTGTAATGCCCACAATATCATGCCTCGAAGCTCCCTCGGTGTAATGCTTACAATATCATGCCTTAAAGCTCCCTCGGTGTAATGCCCACAATATCATGCCTTAAAGCTCCCTCGGTGTAATGCTTACAATATCATGCCTCGAAGCTCGCTCGGTGTAATGCCCACAATATCATGCCTCGAAGCGCTCTCGGTGTAATGCCTACAATATGATGCCTCGAAGCTCCCTCGGTGTAATGCCCACAATATCATGCCTCGGCAGTACACTAGTGGGCAGTGATGCCCACTAGCATCACGGCCCACTAATGTAATGCCACTAACATCGTGGTTCACTGTCGCCCTTTTCCCCTGTTCTAATTTTCCATCCTCCCCTTTGTATACATTTATTCATACACATATGAATAACATATTCATGCATGTATGGCTTCGTTAGATGTTTGCGAGCTGTAAAGGTTAATATATGCATTTTTGCTTAACTCTTCTCGAAAGTTTTGGGGTCTATATTCTAATGCAAATTTTTGTTCGTGTATCTATATATATATATATATATATATATATATATATATATATATATATATATATATATATATATATATATATATATATATATATATATATATATATTTGCTCATAAAACGGAGGAAAGGGTCCTGAAAGATATTGTTAATAGAAATGTTATAACTACAGACAAAAATCAGAGGATACAACTGACGATTTACTATAAAACCAGAAAAACGGCCAGCCTACTCATGAGAAACTCTCCAGACACAAAGCAGAACACTTTAAAAGAGACCAACGTCGTCTATGCCTTCAAATGCCCTCTTGGGGATTGTAAGTTCCAAAAAAACCAGTATATAGGCAAGACAACAACATCTCTTTCTAGGCGTTTAACGATGCATAAGCAACAGGGCTCCATTAAGGAACATATAATCTCTTCCCACAACCAAACCATCGCCAGAGAAATCCTAGTAAACAACACAGAAATCATCGATAGATACAGCGATAGCAGACGGCTTGACGTTTGCGAGGCACTGCACATTAAAAAATCAACACCAGCAATCAACAGCCAATTAATGCACAACTATATTCTACCCACCTCAAGACTCCGCTCCAATAGAGAAGCATCAAGAAATATGGACCAATAGGCTTTCTACAATCACTTCCATATATATTTGTCTAAATACATATTTTCCTAGTAAAAGAGTGATGGAACGAAGACGATAAATATCAATGAAAGATAAAGACAAAATGTGTGTATACCAGTGTGTGAATGAGGCTGTTAAGCAGGCTGGGTTAACAGGACTTCATATTTCTTCATAATACTTCATTAGACTGCTGGACTTTAACAGGACTTTAACTTTTATAACTGCTGGACTTTAACCTTTATACGTATGTGACTAGGACACTCAAAACGCCCGGCATGGCCACCATGCAAAGTCTTACGAGTTTCCAAAACATGCTGGAGTTCTCGCCTTATTTAATCCATGATTACCCAAGGGTCTGCTACAGCTAAAACAGCTTTACCTTTTAGCGTCAAGTTTGCAAGAAAATGAGAATCTATTGTCACTCTCAAAAGCAATGTTTGGTCATTGTAGAATCTATAGATCTTATAAACGCTGCAGTACGATATCTTACGGTAGGCTGTGGATGCTGGATCTTCCTTTGCCTTTTTTATTATCCACGTAAGAATTGTGTTAGTCTCCGAGGAGCCCTGACCATGTACTCCCCAATGAATACTTCTCTGATCATCTGCATCTTGATACAAGATCGGAATTTGTTGTGCTCAATTCTTGTCCTAAAAGTCCCGGCTGGTTGAGGCGCAGGAAAATTAAATTCGTACGTCAGAATGGATTACCGAGAGCATCGTAACACGAGGTTCGTTCGTCACAGAGGATGAGAGCGATGGTAATGAAAATTTGTGGGGGAGATAATCCGGCGAGAGAGAGAGAGCGAGGAGAGAAGTCCAGTTAACCAGTTAACCGTCCCTGGGAGATGCTGCCAACCAGGGAAATGAGATTGTAGTAATGAGAACTACCTGCCAAGCATGGTGCATTATTCACGAAAACTTTGGAATAATATATAACGGGTATGCAACAACAGTTTATCTTAGATATGGAATCGAAGATTCTCTCTCTCTGTCTCGTGCGTTGAGAGAGAAAACTATGTCGGTTTATTTATACTTAAACAATATTATTTGCTTATAGCAAAATGGGAGCAAATTCATCGTACGCGTTCAAAGCAATGCAGGAGTACACGGTTGAACTAGATACCATCAGTTGAGCAGGAGGGAAGAGTACCACTCACAGAGCATCACTCTCAAAGAGTTCCCCTTCACATGCGGCCCGCAACCCTACCAACTGCGGCCTACAGCCCTGCTATATCCGGTCCATAACCCTTCTGTATCCGGCCGGCGACGCACTCGCTACTTCAGTACCACATTGAACACCTTCCAATTTAATTGAAAAAATACAGTACATAGTACTGTATTAAAAATACAGTACATAAAAATACAGTAATTGGCCAATTACTTTGTTTATATGTGTTGTTTCCATCCAAAATACAGTATTTTACTGTTCTAATTAGGCCACAAGGATGAGTTTAAGACGTGTATTAGACGCGACAGCTCTGAACTGTGGCATGCAATTTTCCTAGTGCAATGATACTAGCCACCAAGGGAGCGTATAATTGTTCAAGGCAGTTCAAGCATTGTGTTCACCACAAGCTGTGTTCAGTGCCATTTATTTTTTACATAATTTGTCATTTCTTTGCTAACATGATTAATGAAGAACATTGGGTAAAGCAGGGAAAGAAGTGGGAAACCTATTTTTTTGGTTATGAAAGTAAAAATGTTTTTGTTTTGTTTGTAAACAAAAGGTACACTTTCGTTTTGCCAGAGTACACTCTGAAGCCAACCAAGACAATATGATAAGTGTACAAGTGGTAAATTACGAAGTGATAAAATGAATGAGTTATAATAATCAGTGAAAAATAAACAGTCAATAACTAATTTTTTTCCTCAAGTAAGCAAGGGTTGTAGTTGGGTAAGTTGCATGATTGCTTATAATGCAACAGCTGCGTCTTTGAAGCTCGTCTCAGATGGGAGGTTTGTCAAAAAAATGCATGTTAATTGGCTTCAAACGTTGATTGCTCAAGCTGAAGGCTTTTACAAACATAAACCTCTTGAGCCATACAATTGTCGAAAGGATCGGTGGATGATCAGAAAATATTGCCAACTCAGAGACACAGTAAAGTTCTTTACTGCATTTTCTGTTCCAACTGATAAAAGTCGGATATAACTGACATTGCACAACCCGAAACTGTTATACGTGATGTTGATCAAAATACGTAACTAGTAACAGAGTTTGTGGGATTGTTACCAGTAAAAGGAAGAGCAGCAGCAGTAACGGCAGCAGCAGCAGCAGCAGCAGCAGCAGCTGATATCTTCATGAGTGTGGTCGAAGCACTGGAGAAATTAGGAGGTGATTGGACCAAAGCCGTGAGGCAGGCTATAGATGGAGCCCCGCGAACGATTGACAGGAAAGCTGGTTTGGCTACTGACTACAAAAGGAAAAGCTTCTGGTTGTGTAGCCAGACATGAATTTCAAAAATTGTGTTGCATTATTCATAGAGAAGTGTTGTGTGGTAAAATAATAAAAATGAATAATGTCATGGACATTATTCGTTGTTAATTAATAATGACAGTAACAGCAGTGAACCTCCACCGTGAGGTTCTGTGCTAAGATTCAAGGATAGAATCTTAGGCACAAACAGTTTAATTGCTTGTGCAAGTTTAACTGTCTAATCATACAAACAGTTTAACTGCTTTCTGGAAGAAAATGAGAATCTTCAATGATTGCAATATCCCAGTGATTGTCAGTGGTTAATTTGGGCAGCTGTACTAAAAGACATCAATGGACTACGTCGTGAAATAGATTTATTCTGGAACAGAAACGAATGGTTGTGCATGAACTGAAAGGAAATGAATGGGTTGCATACATTGCTCCCATAGTAGATACCACACAACTCTTATGTTACCTCAACATAAAGAAGATAAAAGTGAGAGTAATCTTTCATACTTTGCAACCTTGAAATCCCCGCAAGACTTGTTATGCTCAGATCCCACACAGATTTATAATATCTGTGTAGTGTCTAAGAACACTAATATCTAGTAACACCTGCAGTAAGATTTATAATATATATAAGGAGTTTTACAAAATATTTACTGACTATAAGTCACTGAGAAAGATTTCTCTATTTTTTAGAACCCGTATCAGTGTTAATGATACACAAAGTTAATAATGTTCTTCAGCTGGAAATAATTGATTTACAATATGATTCTGTTTTGAAAGAATTTTCAAGTGTTGATGCTGGAAATATTTTGCAATACACGGTTTAAATTATCCCAGAATGAAGTGTTTTGCTTCAAAGATTATGTTCATATTTGGAAGTCCACATTCACCTGAACTGATCTGAGTACAAGTTCAAGTACGTTTATTGAGATGAGAAGATACATCTTAGAAGGATAGAGTAGCGTAGCTGTTTTTGCCCTACATTCCCTGGAAACACAAACCGAAACTGTCTCTTTTTTCCGCTTGTTACAACTTGTAATATAGTTGTTACATCTTGGCTTAACGTGTTTATGACGTATTAGAACGTTGTTACAACGTGCTATATTGGTTGTTATAACTGGTTAGGAGGTGTTAAAACTTGTTCGAACGTTGTACCAACGTCGTAGTTTCGGTGTGTGTTTGGCGGGTTGTTGAGCTTGAAGCCCTTACTCCTTGTTTGTGTTACATCTGACTTTTAAAGAAGTGGATCAGTGTGAAGAGCTCTTTTCCGTAATGAACATTAGCAGATCTCTACTTGGTTCTCAACCTACAGATGCATACCCGCGTTCAATACCCAAGAATGCTGTTGCTCAGTCATTTGCTGCAGAATTTGACACCATGTGCCAGACTAAGATATACCAAGTGTTAGGAAGCAGCTCTACCAGAACAATATAGTTAATGTAGCTTACAGTTAATATAGTTAATAGTTAATAGCTTATAGTTAATATAGCTTACCATTATCATTTTCCTTCTTTTACGAGTACCTTCATTCTCGCCCTTCGAGGGGAAAATCTTCCTTGTCATGTCACGCAGCATCATGTAGAATTAAGGAGGAAATGTAGATGTTTATCTCTCAGAATGTTTGGTAACATGTTTATTGTTTGTGATGTGTGTCTATGTATGTACTAACACGTTGTACTGAACGGGGTGAGAATAGCTTGCGCTACCTCATCCCTTTGTGTGTATTTTACCTCAATAAACTTATTTCAATTTCAATTTCAATGTAGAATTATATACAATCTGGCCTCCATAACAGTATGAGTTTGACACTCTTGATATACCTATATACGACCAGAGTGGGTGCTAGATACTTTATGCTGGGAAATAGAGTGTTTATCAAGGATTGTCCTTAAGAGTAACCAGAACACGACACGGCTATATAATAAATTAAACCTTTAGTCTTTGTAAAGTACACCTTTAACGTTTGTTATATAATAAAGAAAACCTTTAGCCTTTGGAGGCTCTACTTGGAAGAATACTCCAAGAGGGTAATACTCCAATGTGGTTAGCACTCCAATTGTCCCCAGTCTTACAGCCCCCCTCCAAGATGTTCATTATCCAAGAGGCTCATATTTCAAGATGTTAATTATCCAAGAGGCTCATACTCCAAGATGTTAATTATCCAAGAGGCTCATACTCCAAGATGTTAATTATCCAAGAGGCTCATACTCCAAGATGTTAAAACAACACGATGTTAAATTTCAAAGAGGTTTATACAGAGAGAGAAAGAAAGAAAGAAAGAGAGAAAGAGAGAGAAAGAAAGAGAGAGAGAGAAGGGAGAAGATGAAGCATCATATTTGTGTGCATGCGCCAGTGCGTGTGATCGCGACCTACCCTCACACTTTCTCTCCCCCCCCCTACTACCTCCCCTCCCCTCACCCCTCATAATGTCTCCGTCTCTCACCAGCTGCCAAAGAAACCTAACGCCCCTAAACAAAAAAAAATGGAGCGAGAGTTAGCCTTCGCCTTTAATGGGATTCCCTCGTTAAGTCACCCAAAAAACATACCAGGACTTTTTTCCTCCATGCGGTTTATTCCTCCTCCATGCGGTTTATTCCTCCTCCATGCGGTTTATTCCTCCATGCGGTTTATTCCTCCATGCGGTTTATTCCTCCATGCGGTTTATAGCCATTCCCCCCCCGGTAAACCCCACTAGCGCCTCGTACAGTGTTATTTAGACAATCTGTTTTTTCTTCTTAGTAGTGTTGGGGAGGGAAGGGGAGGAGATTATAGGCCGTAATCTGCACCCCCGTCGTAGTAACCCAGGTTGCAATTCTTTTGACCATGTCGTGGCGCAGTAGACTAGAGCGTGTGCCTGGGAACACCCAGCGGATAGGTTGGAACCTTCATCTAGGCTCCTGTGGATCTGTTCGTAATCTGAATGTTAATATAATAACATTTCGTGGGCGGGACCCAATATGAGTGTAATCGGTCTATAGAATATATATATAAGTAATAGTTGAGTGTGGAATTGATCTATTACATGTAAACATCACTTGTAATCATTGGTCACCAGGGAAGTAAACATTACTTGACCATTGATCACCTGGGAAGTAAACATTACTATATCATTGATCACCAGGGAAGTAAACATCACTTGAGATCAAGTCCGGACTGAGTGTCGATTAGAGGAACAATGGTTGAGATGATCAACTAAGTCCGGATAGAGGTGTAAAGTGGTATTGTGGTAGTGGTGGTGGTGGGGTTAGTGGGGGTTGTGGTGATGGGGGGAGGGGGGGTTATGACGGCCTATGTTGATTCTAGCTTTTATATTTAAATGGTAAACACGGCTCTCTCATACCTCCAGTGCGCTCTCCTTTATGTACTGCTCTCACTAACCTTTGCAAGGAATGCTTTAAAACGGCTTTTCGTCCTCTGGCACAATGATATGCAGGTGATGTCTCTGGATGACCGCGTTACCCTAGGTCGGTCAAATCATTTCTCCTTCAACTTCTTAATCTTCCTCCTCTTTCATTTTCCATTCTGAATGGATATCAAACATCTTGTGTGTCTTGCTGCATATTTATATTCATCATTTTTATTAACTTGGGTATTACTCACATCATCCTCATTACTTCTATTACTCTTTCTACTTCTGTTATCATCATTTCTTCTTATTTAACTGTTCTTGCTTTATTAATATGTCTCCATCACTACCACATTTGTGATCCCCACATTCCTCGGTTTGTATATTTACTTTACTAATATTTCTTTAGGGCTCGATTCCTTGTGCTCGAAATGGTTAGTCACCCTTTCTTCATTCAGTTCTTATGTACCAGCTGCTTGTCCTCGTGTACCAGCTCCTTGCTTGTCCTCGTGTACCAGCTCCTTGTCCTCGTGTACCAGCTCCTTGTCCTCGTGTACCAGCTCCTTGTCCTCGTGTACCAGCTGCTTGTCCTCGTGTACCAGCTCCTTGTCCTCATGAACCAGCTCCTTGTCCTCGTGTACCAGCTCCTTGTCCTCATGAACCAGCTCCTTGTCCTCGTGTACCAGCTCCTTGTCCTCGTGTACCAGCTCCTTGTCCTCGTGTACCAGCTCCTTGTCCTCGTGTACCAGCTGCTTGTCCTCGTGTACCAGCTCCTTGTCCTCGTGTACCAGCTGCTTGTCCTCGTGTACCAGCTCCTTGTCCTCATGAACCAGCTCCTTGTCCTCGTGTACCAGCTGCTTGTCCTCGTGTACCAGCTCCTTGTCCTCATGAACCAGCTCCTTGTCCTCGTGTACCAGCTGCTTGTCCTCGTGTACCAGCTCCTTGTCCTCATGAACCAGCTCCTTGTCCTCGTGTACCAGTTCATGTTTCCCAATTCCAGCTTTTTTTTTTAGCCCAGTTCCTTATCATCATATCCTCTCCAGGTGATATGTTATTTTATTTGATAGTATTCTAGTCACAAAAGGGGGATACCCGGTGTTGCCCGGGTCTGTTTCCCCCCTCTATTTTTATCTCTTTGTCCTTCCCATCTCTCCTTTGTACCCCCTTTCAAAGAGAGCGGAAACAAATGTATGGGTCTTATAAGCTTCGCTTTTTCTTCCTCTTCTCTTCCGTTTTCCATTCTTCGTTCTTATCAGTCACAACTCCACGTTAATCACACGCAATATTTCACAATTGACTCTGAAAGATTCAATGAAAACAATTATATACACCTAAGGGTGTTTTATAATTAATTTTTTTTTTAAAGTACCACAACTCAGTGCAATATCCGAAGCTGACACTGCCACAATCCATAGTGCCACACCTCCAAGCTAACCTACTGTGCCACACCTCCAAGCTAACCTACAGTGCCACACCTCCAAGCTAACAAACAGTGCCACACCTCCAAGCTAACCTACAGTGCCATACCTCCAGGCTAACCCACAGTCCAAGCTCAGGTGCAATATTTTGAAAGCTAGGCGTCTCTGAAGTACCAATTAATCTTGAGGGGGAGGGGGGGAAGGAAGTTTGCAATAGGTATTGATGTGCATTCAGCTGCTCCATTGGTTATGGAAACGACTTTCTAAATTTAACTTTTACACTTCAGCAGAATACATATCGTCTGTTTTGTCACGTTCGGAACTCGTACATTTCTCCTGTGTAGCAGGAAGCTGATTCGTAAATTCGCATGAGTTTAGGAATTTTAGGCAATTATATATTGATGCTATTTGGTATTAGGCAGTTTTGTTTACATTTGAATTCACCCTTAATATCGTGTTTGTGTTGATCAATTTATAGTACATAAATTTATTATTTATTTGTATTGGATTTGTGTCTCTTTTGTTTCTTGTTTTTAGCTGTGACCAAGTTATTATCATCACTTTTATTATTATTATTATTATTTGGAAAATATATTTGTTGGTGTCACCACAGGTTATGGTGACTTTACAATAAACACAAACATGTCTATTTCATAAATGGTGAAATAATTTTCTATAGGATACGATGGAATAACATGTCCATAATAGTTTGTGTTTTGGTATCTTGGAAATTGTTTGTGTGTGTGTGTGTGTGTGTACTCACCTAGTTGTGCTTGCGGGGGTTGAGCTTCGGCTCCTTGATCCCGCCTCTCAACTGTCAGTCAACTGGTGTATAACCTCGAAAAAATAACTAATATACCCCTTCGATATTAATGAAAGCAATCGAACCAAACAATATAGTTTCTTGGTGGTAATGAATGCAAATTCATATAATTTAGATTCTGGCTCTAGTGGTGAATTATACTTAAAAGAGTTTACCTATTCACTCTGAATAAATAAATATATATATATAATATATATATATATATATATATATATATATATATATATATATATATATATATATATATAATATATCAAAAATCAATTCTCCAAAATTCATTTTTATTTCTAGTCTGACGCGACACGAGCGCGTTTCGTAAAACTTATTACATTTTCAAAGACTTTAGTTTACAAATACACAACTGAATAGAACTTACGCATCTCCG
Organism: Procambarus clarkii; assembly: GCF_040958095.1. Classification (NCBI taxonomy): domain Eukaryota; kingdom Metazoa; phylum Arthropoda; class Malacostraca; order Decapoda; family Cambaridae; genus Procambarus; species Procambarus clarkii. The sequence goes on from NC_091211.1 coordinate 22,532,490, forward strand.
TTTTTATATCTACATTTGAGAGAGGTGGATGGGGTGAGGTGGCATTAATAGGGTATTAATTTCATCAACACAAGACAGAACAAGAGGTGGTATTAATAGGGTATTAATTTCATCAACACAAGACAGAACACGAAACAATGGGTATTGAATAGAAGTGATTGTAGAAAGCCTATTGGTCCATATTTCTTGATGCTTCTATATTGGAGCGGAGTCTTGAGATGGGGTTCACCTATATATATATATATATATATATATATATATATATATATATATATATATATATATATATATATATATATATATATATATATATATATATATATATATATGGTGTTTATGACTGAAATGCAGAAATGAGCTGAAGCGAAATTCCTGAGAGTCAAAATTACTCTTAATAGTTAAAATTCCTGTTGGAAACACGTGTGAAAGCACGAAAAATGTAAACGAAATATGCGAATATAATAACCATGTTCTATAAGATATTAAAGGCAGAGAGGTTTGGATCCTACACTCCCGAACCCCCCTGGAAAACAGGATCTCTGTTGAATAGCATTATTTAAGCCACACGAAATGCGTATGTATCATTTTAATGAATTTTTAAGACCACATTTTCTCTCAAGAAAAAAATTTCACGACCGTCTTGGTATCTAAAGAGAGTTTTGAGTCGTGTTTTTTTCTGTTTACTGTTAAAGAATATATGGCCAGCCAATTAATGCCAATTAATTGGCCAGCCAATTAATGCGCAACTATATTCTACCCACTTCAAGACTCCGCTCCAATATAGAAACATAAAGAAATATGGACCAATAGGCTTTCTACAATTACTTCCATTCAATACCCATTGTTTCGTGTTCTGTCTTGTGTTTGAATTTAATACCCATTCAATACCCATTGTTTCGTGTTCTGTCTTGTGTTTGAATTTAATACCCATTCAATACCCATTGTTGAAAGTTTGTTTTCACCTCATCCACCTCACTCAAATGTAGATAAAAACTCGAAGATGTGTAAGCTCTATTCAGTTTCAGTTGTGTGTTTGTAAACTAAAGTCTTTGAAAATGTAATAAGTTTTACGAAACGCGCTCAAGTGTCGCGTCAGACTAGAAATAAAAATGAATTTTGGAGAATTGATCTTTGAATTACCATCAACAGTGAAAAGAAACGTAAGAAAGATAGAGAAAATTCGTGTTAGATTATTAATCTTACTTTTTCGGCCATATTTAATAATATATGTCTACAGGAAAGACGGCTACCAAAATATATTAATATATATATATATATATATATATATATATATATATATATATATATATATATATATATATATATATATATATATATATATATATATATATATAACTGAAAACTCACACCCCAGAAGTGACTCGAACCCATACTCCCAGAAGCAACGCAACTGGTATGTACAAGACGCCTTAATCCACTTGACCATCACGACCGGACATAATGAGGTGATAGCCGAGGCTATATGAACCACCCCACCGCCGGCACTCGGATAGTTATCTTGGGCATAGCATTTTACCAAATCACCTCATTCTTTGGGGCACACGTGAGGAACACAAATGCGAACAAGCCTGAATGGTCCCCAGGACATATGCAACTGAAAACTCACACCCCAGAAGTGACTCGAACCCATACTCCCAGAAGCAACGCAACTGGTATGTACAAGACGCCTTAATCCACTTGACCATCACGACCGGACATAATGAGGTGATAGCCGAGGCTATATGAACCACCCCACCGCCGGCACTCGGATAGTTATCTTGGGCATAGCATTTTACCAAATCACCTCATTCTTTGGGGCACACGTGAGGAACACAAATGCGAACAAGCCTGAATGGTCCCCAGGACATATGCAACTGAAAACTCACACCCCAGAAGTGACTCGAACCCATACTCCCAGAAGCAACGCAACTGGTATGTACAAGACGCCTTAATCCACTTGACCATCACGACCGGACATAATGAGGTGATAGCCGAGGCTATATGAACCACCCCACCGCCGGCACTCGGATAGTTATCTTGGGCATAGCATTTTACCAAATCACCTCATTCTTTGGGGCACACGTGAGGAACACAAATGCGAACAAGCCTGAATGGTCCCCAGGACATATGCAACTGAAAACTCACACCCCAGAAGTGACTCGAACCCATACTCCCAGAAGCAACGCAACTGGTATGTACAAGACGCCTTAATCCACTTGACCATCACGACCGGACATAATGAGGTGATAGCCGAGGCTATATGAACCACCCCACCGCCGGCACTCGGATAGTTATCTTGGGCATAGCATTTTACCAAATCACCTCATTCTTTGGGGCACACGTGAGGAACACAAATGCGAACAAGCCTGAATGGTCCCCAGGACATATGCAACTGAAAACTCACACCCCAGAAGTGACTCGAACCCATACTCCCAGAAGCAACGCAACTGGTATGTACAAGACGCCTTAATCCACTTGACCATCACGACCGGACATAATGAGGTGATAGCCGAGGCTATATGAACCACCCCACCACCGCTATATGAACCACCGTGAGTTTTCAGTTGCATATGTCCTGGGGACCATTCAGGCTTGTTCGCATTTGTGTTCCTCACGTGTGCCCCAAAGAATGAGGTGATTTGGTAAAATGCTATGCCCAAGATAACTATCCGAGTGCCGGCGGTGGGGTGGTTCATATAGCCTCGGCTATCACCTCATTATGTCCGGTCGTGATGGTCAAGTGGATTAAGGCGTCTTGTACATACCAGTTGCGTTGCTTCTGGGAGTATGGGTTCGAGTCACTTCTGGGGTGTGAGTTTTCAGTTGCATATGTCCTGGGGACCATTCAGGCTTGTTCGCATTTGTGTTCCTCACGTGTGCCCCAAAGAATGAGGTGATTTGGTAAAATGCTATGCCCAAGATAACTATCCGAGTGCCGGCGGTGGGGTGGTTCATATAGCCTCGGCTATCACCTCATTATGTCCGGTCGTGATGGTCAAGTGGATTAAGGCGTCTTGTACATACCAGTTGCGTTGCTTCTGGGAGTATGGGTTCGAGTCACTTCTGGGGTGTGAGTTTTCAGTTGCATATGTCCTGGGGACCATTCAGGCTTGTTCGCATTTGTGTTCCTCACGTGTGCCCCAAAGAATGAGGTGATTTGGTAAAATGCTATGCCCAAGATAACTATCCGAGTGCCGGCGGTGGGGTGGTTCATATAGCCTCGGCTATCACCTCATTATGTCCGGTCGTGATGGTCAAGTGGATTAAGGCGTCTTGTACATACCAGTTGCGTTGCTTCTGGGAGTATGGGTTCGAGTCACTTCTGGGGTGTGAGTTTTCAGTTGCATATGTCCTGGGGACCATTCAGGCTTGTTCGCATTTGTGTTCCTCACGTGTGCCCCAAAGAATGAGGTGATTTGGTAAAATGCTATGCCCAAGATAACTATCCGAGTGCCGGCGGTGGGGTGGTTCATATAGCCTCGGCTATCACCTCATTATGTCCGGTCGTGATGGTCAAGTGGATTAAGGCGTCTTGTACATACCAGTTGCGTTGCTTCTGGGAGTATGGGTTCGAGTCACTTCTGGGGTGTGAGTTTTCAGTTGCATATGTCCTGGGGACCATTCAGGCTTGTTCGCATATATATATATATATATATATATATATATATATATATATATATATATATATATATATATATATATATATATATATATATATATATATGTCGTACCTAGTAGCCAGAACGCACTTCTCAGCCTACTATGCAAGGCCCGATTTGCCTAATAAGCCAAGTTTTCACGAATTAATAAATTTTCTCTAATTTTTTTCTTATGAAATGATAAAGCTATCCATTTCATTATATATGAGGTCAATTTTTTTTTATTGGAGTTAAAATTAACGTAGATATATGACCGAACCTAACCAACCGTACCTAACCTAACCTAACCTATCTTTATTGGTTAGGTTAGGTTAGGTAGCCGAAAACGTTAGGTTAGGTTAGGTAGTCGAAAAACAATTAATTCGTGAAAACTTGGCTTATTAGGCAAATCGGGCCTTGCATAGTAGGCTGAGAAGTGTGTTCTGGCTACTAGGTACGACATATATGTATATATATATATATATATATATATATATATATATATATATATATATATATATATATATATATATATATATATATATATTTATATTAACTGAGAGCCGGAATAACGTGGGTAATATATCATAGGTACCTCGAACTAGGGATGCAAAACCAGGAGCCCAACGGTCTCTCGACTGTACTATGAGCACTGATAATAAGGAAGGCTCTCACAGGTTACTGGGACCCGTCTGAGAGTTTTAACCCTTCCCTGGAGTGCTTCTGAGTGACAAGGTAATTACGTGTCCTTCATCCTCGAGAGTGAACGAAATGTGTTTGCTAGAGTTCAACCTGTCCCCTCTCGTTATCGACCCCAAGCTCTACGACCAGGGGTGGTGGTGGACGTCTACGACCACAGGGGGTAGTGGACCTCTACAACCACTGGGGGTAGTGGACCTCTACGACCAAAGGGAGGTATTGAATCTATTGAATCTCCGGGAAGGTGGTGAACGTCTACGACCAGGGGTGGTGGACCTCTACGGCCATAGAAGGTGGTGGATCTCTACGACCACAGGGGTGGTAGTGAACCTCTACGACCACATGGAGGTAGTGGACTTCTACGACCAGGAGGGTTGTGGTGAATGGCTCTTGAAGTTCAACGAAGTTACAGCTTGACCAAGTTTATGAGAGACCCTTATGGCCAAGGCAGGAGGACCCTCACGTCCTGATTTCGGGTTTGGCCACACTTTACTCTCAAAGACCGAGGGACAAGCACAATAATTTTAACAACGTAAACATTACCAACTCTGTTACCGGGGGTGAAATGCGTTATGTTTATTACCAGCATGGGCATCCATTCTCATCGAGTTTCAGTGTTGTTCCTCCTGGGTTTAAGTGTCCTCCATGACTAGAACACGTTGGGAAGAGGCCATGAACTGGTCTCAGTTTTGTCCATTATCAGAAAATTTAATAGAAAATTACAACATAATTACCAAGCTAAATACTCAAAATTTAAAACATATTTATGTCTCGAGATGTAAATCCACTTAACCCAATTTAGCATCGTAGGTACTTGTAATATCTACCTTACGGGATATTTAATTCTAACAAATTTGAAAATGAGTGAAATGTGTGTGGTTGAGTTTGGGCAAACTCCCTTGATCTTCCTCGCTTTTTCCAGCAATCTGTTCTTATGAACACTGTTCATGAGGTGTCCTTAGTGAACCTAACTGAAGGTTCGGTAATCCAACTGTCAAATTCCCACCTCCCTCCCTCCCCCTGTTCATGATTGAAAACCACTTTATACATCATTCTTGCAACTATTGCAACTTTCATGGAACAGGCTTCAGTTATTTTCTATGCTCGAAGTTCACCTGGAAAGACTTTAGCCAGTTCAATCATAAATAATATCAAACTTAACCAAAATGGGGGCCTCGTAGCCTGGTGGATAGCGCGCAGGACTCGTAATTCTGTGGCGCGGGTTCGATTCCCGCACGAGGCAGAAACAAATGGGCAAGTTTCTTTCACCCTGAATGCCCCTGTTACCTAGAAGTAAATAGGTACCTGGGTGTTAGTCAGCTGTCACGGGCTGCTTCCTGGGGGTGGAGGCCTGGTCGAGGACCGGGCCGCGGGGACACTAAAGCCCCGAAATCATCTCAAGATAACCTCAAGAAATACTTAATCTCACCTAGGCGTAGCTATACACTGAATTGTAAGATACATTTATATTATGATAAGAAAGAATTGTTATTACCCAGTACGTTAAGGTTGATGTGTGGGTCGTTGGGGGGACCACTGCTCAGCTTGGACAAGCATAACCTGAGGATGGGTTACTGCAACTGTTTAACTCATCTGAATCTCATCAGAGAGGGGGAGCTTGGACAACGAGAAAGAATTGCATAAAATGTTGCTGGTACTTTCCCAATAGGAGTGAGAGAGAACACTGTGGCTGACACTTACCAACAATGGTGTGGAGTGAGAGAGAACACTGTGGCTGACACTTACCAACAATGGTGTGGAGTGAGAAGAACACTGTGGCTGACACTTACCAACAATGGTGTGGAGTGAGAGAGAACACTGTGGCTGACACTTACCAACAATGGTGTGGAGTGAGAGAGAACACTGTGGCTGACACTTACCAACAATAGTGTGGAGTGAGAGAGAACACTGTGGCTGACACTTACCAACAATAGTGTGGAGTGAGAGAGAACACTGTGGCTGACACTTACCAACAATAGTGTGGAGTGAGAGAGAACACTGTGGCTGACACTTACCAACAATAGTGTGGAGTGAGAGAGAACACTGTGGCTGACACTTACCAACAATAGTGTGGAGTGAGAGAGAACACTGTGGCTGACACTTACCAACAAAGGTACGTTCAGTAGTCGTTGGCTTTCCTGAAAGCTGTGATCAAAGGACGTTTATTCGCACCCAACACCTGGTGGTCAAGATTAAAGAGAGAGAGAGACACCTGTGGTCCCCTAACACCTGTGGTCCCCTAACACCTGTGGTCACTGTTACCAGCTGTGGGATCTCTCTCTCCCTCTGTGCAATCAGCATGTCTTTAATCTCCAGGGACGGGAACACCGCTGTAGGAAGCCATGAAGAGCAGGCGGAAAGGGGTTACGAAGCCTCTACGTCCCTGACCACAATAAAAGTATACCTGGGCCCCTCCCCATTCCTTAATACAAACAAATACAATTTGTTTTCTAATTTGTTAACAAGAAAAATTGTTTTGTTTACAAACTGAGAAGAGAACTGGTGGGAGCGCGCGCGCGATACTTGACTCACTGGTGTAGTATAATCTGTGTATTTGGTAGTGGAAATGACCTCTATAAACGAGGCACCAAAGACCAGAAGTCTTACTCGAGATAATGAAAGATAGCAAAGTATTCATGATATTTGCCTTTGGAGTGGTAATTAGAGGAAGGGGTTTAAAGAGCTGAAAGTCGAGGCTCGTCGCTTTAATCTTCAACATTATCATTTACCTTTGATCTTAGGTTTCTTTAAAGGCGATAGTTAACAATTTACAGCCAGAGCAAAAAAACCGCTAACCTGCTCGAGGAAAAAACTCTTTGACGCCTTAAAAGACACAAAAGTCATATATGCTTCCATATGTCCATTTGGCTACTGTCAATCCCAACGATTTTAATATATAGGCAAGACATCATCATCTCCTTTAAATGCAATTAAAAGAGACAATGCACAAACAACAAAGCTCCAAAAAAGAACATGTAATTGCAACACACACATCCTGTCACCGGATATATCCTGACCAAAAATGAAGTAATCGACATGTTTGTAATTACCTAAGTGTAGTTATAGGATGAGAGCCACGCTCGTGGTGTCCCGTCTTCCCAGTACTTTTGTCGTATAACACTTTGAAACTACTGACGGTTTTGGCCTCCACCACCTTCTCACTTGTTCCCACCGTCTAGCATTCTGTTTGCATGCAAAACAGTGTGTGTATGTTGACCAGACCACACACTAGAAGTTGAAGGGACGAGGACGTTTCGGTCCGTCCTGGACCATTCTCAAGTCGATGTCCAGAGTGTGTGTGTTGTGTGTGTTGTGTGTGTGTATGTGTATGTGTATGCATGTGTGTTCATCTGTGTAATATTTCCTGAAGCGTTTAGTGATTAATAAACAGAACCAGCATCGACGACAAAAACTTTACAAAATACTAATGAGGTTCATACAAACTTGTGATAAACATCTCCCATACATAATCCTCACAGCTAATTAAAAAGATGTTACAATATAACTTGAAATAATAGTAAAAAATAAATCCAGTTCAGCCATTAATTACATTAAGAAGGATTAAGTATAGTGGATGCTCACACCCAATGTGACAAAACTGACTCGTCAGCCCATGCAGGACCCTCATAGGGAAAAATAAGACAATGAAATTTAACATTTTGGCAATTGTGCAACCGGTCCTCTCGACTAATTCATCTCAATTTGTCATTATAGTCTCCAACGTACAAATTACAAAGTATTACGAAAAGCAGCGACTCACAAATATCCTCCTTTTCTACGCATGGATTGGTTAGGTTAGGTGCGTGGCATGGGTTCGTGCGTTTCTCATTAGGTTAGTACTCTGTATTTTGAACGTTGTGGCAAATGGAGAGATAGGGCTCGTCACCTCTCTCTTGCCTATTTATTGCCTTGTCTTGATCCCTTATCCATGAAGTTACAGCCCCGCTCCAGTGTCAGGTAAGTCCACTACGGGCTCTCCATAGCCCGTGCTACTTGGAACTTTCAGTTCCAAGTAGCACATCTAAAACAACAACTTCCCTTATCAAAATCGACTTGAGAATGGTCCAGGACGGACCGAAATGTCGTCGTACCTTCACTTTCTAGTGTGTGGTTTTGTCAACATATTTCAGCCACGTTATTGTGACTCGTCGTCTGCAAAGGGCTGAAGTATGACCCCCAACCCGGCCATGCTTTGCCAGATATATGTGTTTGGTCGTGTGTTTGAAGCTCGTTAACTTCCGAAGAGAGTTATTAAGGCCACAACACGAGCTTATTGACCATCCAACAAGTATATTTTTGTCCTGAATCGACTTGATAATGGTCCAGGACGGATCGAAACGTCGTCGTCTCAATCATTTACCGGTGTGTGGTTTAGTCTTTTGTCCTGAATGTTCATAATTTAGGACCGAGGAAAATTTTGTGTATATACACCAATAGTAAGGTACATCTCTCATGGTATATATTTCCCAGTTTATATTTTTTCGTGTAGCATGTGAAAACATTTTCATATTAGTTTAATTAGCAACGGGAAAAATCTTCAGTGAGATTTTAACACACTGAAATTAATGAGACCCCTTACCTGCTCACTTTCTTCTAGGGGAAAATCCTTTAAACGTCGGTAAAACTTATTTTCCTAAGTTCTTTCCTTTAATTCACATATTAAATCACCAGAAAAATCTAATACTTTTTCACGTCTTTCTCTTTAAAGGCGATATTTGGTACATTTCATAACTTCGCAAAGGGTTGCTTACTTTCTTCAAGAAATTCTGGAATTCCCCACAAACAGGAGATCACCTTTAAGGCTTTTTCCACACTACTCTAGACTATTATATTACCCTCGTTAAGGTCAGGGATTTACGCTAACAGGTGAACATGGTAATGGTGTCTTTGTATACCCAGGACGGCCCATGACACCCTACTGGAAATGGACGATACCTTGAGGTTACCTTGAGGTGCTTCCGGGGCTTAGTGTCCCCGCGGCCCGGTCGTCGACCAGGCCTCCAGGTTGCTGGACTGATCAACCAGGCTGTTAGACGCGGCTGCTCGCAGCCTGACGTATGAGTCACAGCCTGGTTGATCAGGTATCCTTTGGAGGTGCTTATCCAGGATGGTGAGGATGGATAAATAGATCGTAAAAGAGACATATATATCACCTATGCCTTTACGAAGTAACTTATTTCTTTTTGGGAAAAGGTAGGTTTGTGGCGTTGGATCTCCTTGAATCTCCTGCTTGATAGTGGGACTTGGAGCGGTGAAGCGACACCTTCTTTCTTGGGTTAGATGGGTGGTGAACAGGTGACTCGAGTCTTTCTTTCTTAAACTTCTTCCTCAGCCTCGATTGGTGGTGAGCGGGGTGAAGTTCCGCCTGAAACGAGGAGCAGGGTCGGGTGAAGCATTTTATGCCACGAAAAGGAGAGATATGAGTGACTTTAGCTTCATCTGACTTTCAATTTTCAGGGTGGGGGTCTGAGGGCCGCTACTTGAGTTGATGAGGAACATGAGGGAGGATGTTTAATCCGTTGATGGTTAGTGGCAGGAATATAAATTCTGTGTGTGTGTGTGTGTGTGTGTGTGTGTGTGTGTGTGTGTGTGTGTGTGTGTGTGTGTGTGTGTGTGTGTGTACTCACCTAATTTTACTCACCTAATTGTGCTTGTGGGGGTTGAGCTTTGGCTCTTTGGTCCCGCCTCTCAACTGTCAATCAACTTGTGTGTGTGTGTGTGTGTGTGTGTGTGTGTGTGTGTGTGTGTGTGTGTGTGTGTGTGTGTGTTTTAAGGTGTTCTTGTAGGGTCGTACATGTGTACATCAATACATTGTCTCTCAACTGATTCTCCTATAATATTATCTAAAACTGTGTATCAAATTGGCCTCGACAACATTTATCTTCGTTCCATTCATTTACGACTCTTAGAAAGAAAACTTTCCTTCAATCATTTATGTGACTCTTCTGTGTTTCCAATTTCCAATTATGTTCTCTCGGTCTTCTGATTCTTACTTCTATATCTGCCTTGTCAAACCCCCTTAGTAGAGCCGGTCGGCCGAGCGGACAACACGCTGGACTTGTGATCCTGTGGTCATGGGTTCGATCCCAGGCGCCGGCGAGAAACAATGGGCAGAGTTTCTTTCACCCTATGTCCCTGTTACCTAGCAGTAAAATAGGTACCTGGGTGTTAGTCAGCTGTCACGGGCTGCTTCCTGGGGGTGGAGGCCTGGTCGAGGACCGGGCCGCGGGGACACTAAAAAAGCCCCGAAATCATCTCAAGATAACCTCAAGATAGTATCACATACGGGTACTCACCTAAATATACTGTCATAGAAGACTTGAAAATATCGAGCATAGAGTCAGCTTTAACGACTTCTACGCCTTATTATATTATCTATCTATTATCGCCTTATCTTGAAAGATCTTATACTGAAAAAGTTTTTGCTGACATTTGTGACTCGTGTGTCTAGTTTCCGTTTACAACCCTTCGTTCCTAGCTTTGAACAATACTGCTTTGTGTACTTTGTCATTCTCTTCTGAATCCTATGTCATTATCTTATGTTATTATGTCCCCCGGATCTCACCGTATTTCAAGCCTGGTAAGGTTCCGTTGTCTGACTTTCCTCACAGCTCAATCCCGTCACCTCTTGAGCGAGCCTTGTTGTAAATCTTCGGAAGTTTTCTAGTTTTAAGGTAAGGTTATTGTGTCGGGAATTCGTATCCAAGATTGGATCACACATTTGTTGTGTATAGGGCCCGGAACACCGTGTTGTCAAAGTTTCTGACGAACACACATATGTTGCAGGAGATGAGTCACAATAACGTGGCTGAAGTATGTTGACCAGACCACACACTAGAAATTGAAGGGACGACGACGTTTCGGTCCGTCCTGGACCATTCTCAAGTCGATTGCGAATGATTGTGACCATTCTCAATCATCGACTTGAGAATGGTCCAGGACGGACCGAAACGTCGTCGTCCCTTCAATTTCTAGCGTGTGGTCTGGTCAACACACATATGTTGGCAAGTGTGCCATACGCTGCAGTAGTTATTTTGCTAAGTGCCATTCTCCTCCTCCCTTCGTTCCTGCTCTGCTCTGCCCCTTCATTGTTCTCTCTTACTCTTTATTTCCCTCTCGCTCATGTCGTTTTTCAAGTAAACTCTTTCAGATCTTCTTATTGCTCTCTTTTAGTTTATCTGGATTCTTGGAACAGCTTTGTTTTTAGATATAAACTTCAATGATCTAGAGTTTCTGTTTTCTCATGTTGCAGTATATGACGTCATTTTGTATAGTTCGCCAAGATCACTTTCAGTCTCTCGAAGGCGTGGATCTCTCAAGAAATCTACTGCATATTCTCTCTTCAACGATATAAACTCTGGCTAAGTTTCGCCTGTTATCTCAACTAGTCCCAGCACGAATATATTCTTTTTCAATTTCTCATATCTCCAGCAGTGTTGCTGTTCGCTACTAATGGGCTACATGATGCCATTTTACAAAGTTCAGATGCAGACGATGAGTCCAAATAAAGTGGCTGAAGATATGAGAACTGAACCACACACCGGGAGATGTGAAGACGACGACGTTTCGCTCCGTCCTTAAGTCGATTATTTCGCTCCGTCCTTAAGTATTAAGTCGATTATTATTGACTTGATCTCGACATTATCAAGACGATCGACTTGATAATGGTCCAGGACGGACCAAAACGTCGTCGTCTCCTCATCATCTGGTGTGTGGTTTAGTCTTCATAAGGTTCAGATTGTAGTGGGTTTATCATCGGTCTGACTTCAAGATCTAGTAGAATGTCTCATTCGCCGCTAGAGTTCAGATTAAAACGTCTCTTCATGTCTTGGGCGCAAGAGAGAGCCAGGGATTTCTGCTTTTGCCATATAATCCTTGTTGGCTTAGCCCGAGGGCTGTTCTTGGTTAGGTCATTCGCGTTACTGTTCTTGTAAAAGATTTAATATCTGTTTTGGAGGGGGAGATGGGGGCAAATAGATATATATATATATTTGTAGTGTTAAAGTTTGAGATATTTGAAGTCTTCAGTTCGTGAAGAATGAATCATTTTGTTGTGACTATTTCCTCAGCACCTGTACCTCAGCACCGGTAAGCTCAGCACCACTGCTGCACATGCACCGGTACCGCAGCAGCACCACGGCACCGCAGCTTCAGCACCTCTGCCTCAGCACCGCGAATAAGCCAGCGTCAGTCGTCAGCTTTAATGGCAAGATAAATATTGCCGGCACCTTCTCTTATAATTTAAATGTTACCTTCTCGTTTTGCTACTCAGAAGCTTGTCTTGATATATCCAGGGAGTGTAGACGTATAGGGCAAGTATACCCAGGGGTGGTATGTTGGCGTGTAGGGAAGGTATGCCAAGAGTTTGTTGGCGGAAAGGGCAGGTATATCCAGGAAGGGCGTTGCTTGTTGGACAGAAAAACACAGAGCATAAATATATATCCAGGGATTATTGTCAGATTCGTAAACTGACCTGATTAAGTGTTTGTGAACTCGTTGACTTGGCCCAGTAGGGTGATTGTCTGCCAACTTGGGTCAGTATTCAAGGCCACCAAACCCATCCATTCTTGACTCAACTCCCGGAGTTGAGCTAACTATTGACGCCAAGTTGGTCCTCAATGACTCAACTTTTGGCAAAAAAACTCACCGTTTCTGGCACAAGACGATGAGTTCTTTATTTTTTGTTTATTCTTGATTAGTGAGTAAAGGACATATGATTTTGTTTTATTGAGTACATTGACATGTTGATATTTGTCTTGTGTAGCAAAATTGAGCAAAAATGCTTGGCAAATGTTAAAAATTGATGTAGAATATTTTGATCAAAATATAAAAATATATTCTGCATTCGCAAATAATGAGAGCAGAGGTTAACGCAACACGCTGCTATGCAAAGCAGTGCTGAGCCCTGCATATTTTGTAGAGATTAAGTTCACCTGCTGCTCGCAAACGAGTTTATCCCATATTAACTATTTCACGAGTTTATCCCAAATTAACTATTTCACGAGTTTATCCCATATTAACTATTTCACGAGTTTATCCCAAATTAACAATTTCACGAGTTTATCCCAAATTAACTATTTCACGAGTTTATCCCAAATTAACTATTTCACGAGTTTATCCCAAATTAACTATTTCACGAGTTTATCCAAAATTAACTATTTCACGAGTTTATCCAAAATTAACTATTTCACGAGTTTATCCCAAATTAACTATTTCACGAGTTTATCCAAAATTAACTATTTCACGAGTTTATCCCATATTAACTATTTCACGAGTTTATCCCATATTAACTATTTCACGAGTTTATCCAAAATTAACTATTTTACGACTTTATTCATAATTTTAAGTGTTCTCCCAAACTCAACAAAATTTTTCAGAAATAATTGAACCACAAGTCTCATACATTTGATTTCAGTAGTACAACGTAGCCGAAGATTCATCCATACATTGTGGTTTGAAATAATAACTTTTCTATCGTGTGAGTTACATATACATGACGAGTACATGTAACAGTATATATATATATATATATATATATATATATATATATATATATATATATATATATATATATATAATCTCCGGAGAGGAATCCCTAAATGATCACCACAGTGGCTCTAAATCCCCCTAATTATGCCTCAGCACGTAAGGAGCTGGTGCCAAATATTCACGAACTTATCGATTCGTCGTGGCGTTGGTAGCGTGTGGGAGGGAGGGCGAACTCGCTCAAGTTTCAGCGTACCTCTTGAGGGTTTCAAGAGGAAATGAGTTGAATAACATGTTTACCTTTACCAAGCAACATGTGACCAGTGAGAGAAGTGGTGAGTATAGTTTTGTGGGGTCTCATTCAGAACTGGCGAATGAAAGTGAATAAATTATATAATTTATATATTTTGTCGTATATTCCCGAAATAAATTGTGGTTTTTATAACAATAGACTGAATAGAGCTCAGGTTAGAGACAGAGAGATATAGAGCGAGACAGCCAGAGACAAGGACAGAGATGACTCACAGACTGAAACACAGACAACTAGAGAGAAAGACAAAGACACGCAAATACAAGTACAGACAGACAAAAACACTCATACAAAGACAAAGTCAGACATATACAGAAGGTGCAGAAGATGAATTAGCTAGCGAAAATGCCACGAGTTTCACGGCTGACGTCAAACTCAACATCAAACACGTCAACGTCGTCCTTGACGTTGACTGACACGCGTCAACGTCGTCCTTGACGTTGCCCAACTGTAAGAATATACGTTACGTCGTTCAACTCTTCAGGGGCAAAAATCATTTCAGGCAAAATTATTTTTAGGGAACTGAAAGACTGAAGGCGGCTTAATGAGAGCTGACAGGTGTTGACACGTGTGTGGCGATGAAGAGTCAGGTGTTGGCACGTGTGTGGCGATGAAGAGTCAGGTGTTGGCACGTGTGTGGCGATGAAGAGTCAGGTGTTGGCACGTGTGTGGAGCTGAAGAGACAGGTGTTGGCACGTGTGTACCGCTGAAGATCATCGGGTCAAACATGTGTCAACCCGGTGATCATGGCCGCCTATTTTCAAATAGGAAAATCCTATTTTCAAATATAATTTTAACCAAAAATCTCACATGCAATAATGAATTATTTGCAATTAATCTCACATATAATACTCTTGGAGTAAACACATCGACTAACGATATGTAATATTAACATATTAAAGTGCACGACAGTCGTTCCCACATATTCCTGTGTGACCACATTAAAATGATGCTCACTGATTGGCCACTGGAGTCCCCCCATGGGGATACGAACCGGGGCGCTGGTAATTACACGCCCCAGGGTCCGTCCTGAAGGAATTGATCTGACAGCTGCTTGTCACTATCTGACTGGAAATGAAATGTTTGATATAATTTTATCCAATATTGTATTCATAAATGATAATGTGTTGGAGGGATTTAATGTTGAAATAATTTAGTAGGAACGTTAATAAATGTATATATTCTATAAGGAAATGCCTGATTGACTGTTTACATAATGATGGAGGCCAGACGCTTAGGGCGATATTCACTCGAATTTGCAGGGGAATTGGTCTGGGGCACGGGACGGACATAGGCTGGTCGAGGTAAGCCTAAGTTAAATGCTTTTAAATGTTAGTAATATTAGTAATTTATTCACTAACGTTAGTCAAATCGGAGATGATAATGCGCTATAACCCACCAGCGCTTCAGACCTCCAGAAACAGAAGAAATAATATCAGAATATATATATATGCTCCCAGGAAGAGAGAGAGAATAAGCCAGCCTTAACTATTTATGGGTTATCAGGGGCAGTCAGTACCACTTAACACATGAAGATAACACATACACTTGTCTTGTGGGGGAGGGGAATGGGGTGTCCTGTAGGGTGTGAGGGGAGTCTTGGGGAATGTAAGGGGGGGGGGAGTAGGTCCTGGGGCATGAGAGGGGGTTGTCCTTTGGGATGTATTGGGAGGGGGGTCCTGTGGGATGTGAGGGAAGGGGGGGGTCCTGTGGGGAGGGAGGGGGGTCCTGTGGGATGTGAGGGAAGGGGGGGGTCCTGTGGGGAGGGAGGGGGGGTCCTGTGGGATGTGAGGGAGGGAGGGGGTCCTGTGGGGAGGGAGGGGGGAGGGTCCTGTGGGATGTGAGGGAGGATCCCATTACATATTGAGGCAGCATAAAGAGTTCGAATCTGCCTCAATGGACTTCATGCTTCACGTTCTTATGATTTCATTTCATTAAATAAGATTGTGTCTTTTGATGAATAATCTAGCAGCCACTCTGGTCGACATATGAATAATCTGGCAGCCACTCTGGTCGACATATGAATAATCTGGCAGCCACTCTGGTCGACATATGAATAATCTGGCAGCCACTCTGGTCGACATATGAATAATCTGGCAGCCACTCTGGTCGACAGATGAATAATCTGGCAGCCACTCTGGTCGACAGATGAATAATCTGGCAGCCACTCTGGTCGACAGATGAATAATCTGGCAGCCACTCTGGTCGACAGATGAATAATCTGGCAGTCACCCTGGTCGACAGATGAATAATCTGGCAGTCACCCTGGTCGACAAATATGTTGTCAATGACAGCCAACAAGTACCCGCATGTATAATCAACCCTCGTGAAGAACACCTCAATGAATGCGTGATCGAAGGGGCCGGCACTCAGTACTAAAGGTTGGATGCCGTAGTTATTGAAAGTCGTTACCGGTGGCTGGGATCCGCCCCTTTGTGTAGACGGCGTAATTGGCATTATCTCGCACCACTGGATATGATGGGGAGGGGGGAAGGATGGGAGATGAGAACGATGAGAAAGGAGGGAAAGGATGGGAAGGGATGGGGACGTACATTGCGTTTATATGTGTATGTGTGTGTGCTTACATATCAGTGGCTGTTGTGAGCACTGGTTTCTTAAGGACACAGCCACCTAAGTGGTTGTACTTGGTGTGTGCGTGTGTGTGTGTGTGTGTGTGTGTGTGTGTGTGTGTGTGTGTGTGTGTGTGTGTGTGTGTGTGGTTACAGGATGAGAGCTATGGTCGTGGTGTCCCTTCTTCCCAGTACTCTTTGTCAAATAACAATCTGAAACTACTGATGGTTTTGGCCTCAGCACCTTCTAACTTGTTCCAACCGTTAATAACTCTGCAAAAGGAGAACGTTCATATATTTTTCGGTACCGTTGTTTAATTTGATTAAATCTATGATGTCTGGTTCATGAAGTTGCAGGTTTAAACAATTCTTCTTTGTCCTTTTGTTGACGCCTGTTGCTATTTTGTAGGTAGTGATCATGTCGCTTCATTTCCTCCTGTCTTCTGGCTTTGGCATATTTAACAACTCTTGCCTTTCCTCTTAGCTCATGTACTTAAGTTCCGGCAGTCATTTAGTAGCATGTGTTTACATCTTTTTATAATATGGGTTTCTTTTTTTTTTGAGAGATATATACAAGAGTTGTT
The DNA here is from genome assembly GCF_040958095.1 of Procambarus clarkii. Taxonomy (NCBI): domain Eukaryota; kingdom Metazoa; phylum Arthropoda; class Malacostraca; order Decapoda; family Cambaridae; genus Procambarus; species Procambarus clarkii. The sequence continues at coordinate 22,549,777 of NC_091211.1, forward strand.
ACATTCTTGTACAGCCACTAGTACGCATAGCGTTTCTGGCAGGTCCCTGGAATACGATCCCCGCCGCGATGAATCGTTTTTTTCATCCAAGTACACATTTTACTGTTGCGTTAAACAGAGGCTACAGTTAAGGATTTGCGCCCAGTAAATCCTCCCCGGCCAGGATACGAACCCATGACATAGCGCTCGCGGAACGCCAGGCGAGTGTCTTACCACTATACCACGGAGACTGCCTGAGACTGATTCTTGAGATATAATCACCACAACACCGCTGCATATTAACATTGTTGGTTTCACAAATAGATTGAACAGTTTCATGAATATTTCTCCCTCAATATATTTAAACACGGTTCTGAAGATTGCAAGAGTAGCAAAGACTCTTCTCACAAAGCCCTTTATGTGGTTCTCTGGTGATGGCTTACTATGCAAAATCACTCTTTGATCTCTCTCTCCCTGTCAAAGTTTTTTATTGGCATCTTTTGACATAATTTGTGAGTTAAATGTGGCCTGTTCTACCATGTTCCACATTCCATTACGTGACATTTGATTATGTCGAATTTCTTTTGGCATATGTGGCTCCACTCATTTTGAGTAGGTCATTTGGTTAGGGCAGTACAGTCATCCGAATCCCTGATTTTCCCTTTCAAATTTTTATGTACAATCATTTTCACGTAACTTTTCCCTCTAGTAGGTTATCTTGAGATGATTTCGGGGCTTAGTGTCCTTGCGGCCTGGACCTCGACCAGGCCCCTAGGAAGCAGCCCGTGACAGCTGACTAACGCCCAGGTACCTATTTACTGCTAGGTAACAGGGGCATTGGGATGAATGAAACTCTGCCCATTGTTTCTCGCCGGCGCCTGGGATCGAACCCGAGATCACAGAATCACGCGTCCAGTGTTCTGTCCGGTCAGCCACCGGCTCCCTAAACGTAATGTATGTAGACTACATTACCGGTTACCTTGAGGTTACCTTGAGGTGCTTCCGGGGCTTAGCGTCCCCGCGGCCCGGTCATCGACCAGGCCTCCTGGTTGCCGGACTGATCAACCAGGCTGTTGGACGCGGCTGCTCGCAGCCTGACGTACGAGTCACAGCCTGGTTGATCAGGTATCAGGTATCCGGTGAGGTGAACCTTGAGGTACTTCACTAGTAAAGTTTCACCAATCACTCTGATCATTGCTCGTATGTTTGTATGTTAAAGATACTGACATATCCAGTTTAGAAGATCTGGTATATGCAAGCGCTTTAAGTTGACTAGACCACACACTTAGAAGGTAAGGGGACGACGACGTTTCGGTCCGCCCTGGACCATTCTCAAGTTGATTGTGAGAATGAATCGACTTGAGAATGGTTCAGGACGGACCGAAACGTCGTCGTCCCTTCACCTTCTAGTGTGTGGTCTGGTCAACATACTTTAGCCACGTTATTGCGACTCATCGAATGCAATCGCTTTAACCTTGCCTGTCTTGCGATAGTTATACGGATCTATTGTAAAAGCAAAGTGCGGTGCGTGTGAACATGCGTGCGTTTGTGCGTGTGAGCGTGCGCGTGTGTGTGTGTGTTGGGCAATGTGCGTGTCCTTTTGATTAATATATGCACGCTAGAGCGATTTTGAGGAGGAAAAACATTATTAGAGCATAACTTAAATAAAGGCCAATTTTGCGTGTCACATCTGTTTCACTTGTCAGGAACACAAAAGTAATGTTGCTGCCTTGTTATCAACGTCCACCAATACCACGACATGTATCAATCACGTCATAAACACGGGAATTTTGTTAACAAAAGAACGAATATATATATATATATATATATATATATATATATATATATATATATATATATATATATATATATATATATATATATATATATAGGAACTCAATCTAAACTATACAGGGGGAGGCCTGACGGCTGAGTGGACAGCGCTCGGGGTTCGTAGTCCTAAGGGTCCGGGTTCGATCCCCGGTGATGGCGGAAACAAATGGGCAGAGTTTCTTTCGCCCTGATGCCCCTGTTAACCTAGCAGTAAATAGGTACCTGGGAGTTAGATAGCTACTACGGGCTGCTTCCTGGACATGTATGTGTGTGTGTGTGTGTGTATGTGTGTGTGTGTGTGTGTGTGTGTGTGTGTGTGTGTGTGTGTGTGTGTGTGTGTGTGTGTGTGTGTGTGTGTGTGTGTGTGTGTGAAAATTTGGATTAAGGACCTGCCTGAAACGCTATGCGTGCTAGTGGCTGTACAAAAATGTACACTTACAATTTATACACTGTATAAAATACACTGTACAATTTATTTATATACACTTGTGTATATAAATAAATAAATACAAAAATATATATGGTGACTAACATATCGCTAACAGTTTTCCAATGGAAAGGACTTTGAAACGTGTAAAATACTTTCTTTCACACCGGAAGCCATGTTTGTCTCCTGGTGGAAGTGCTGACCTTAGACCCGCCCTCCTGGTGGAAGTGCTGACCTTAGACCCACCCTCCTGGTGGAAGTGCTGACCTTAGACCCACCCTCCTGGTGGAAGTGCTGACCTTAGACCCGCCCTCCTGGTGGAAGTGCTGACCTTAGACCCACCCTCCTGGTGGAAGTGCTGACCTTAGACCCGCCCTCCTGGTGGAAGTGCTGACCTTAGACCCACCCTCCTGGTGGAAGTGCTGACCTTAGACCCGCCCTCCTGGCGGCTTCAAATTATCGGATTCGACCTAAATCTTTATATAATGTCGCTGCCTACTAATTTGCTGTTTGTTTCAGAAGAACACTTTGTTAGTTATTTGCCGGAAATGTTTATGAAGACAAACATAAGGTGGATTGCCATGAGGATATGGTTGCCACATGGACAAGGTTGCCACATGGACAAGGTTGCCACATGGACAAGGTTGCCACAAGGACAAGGTTGCCACAAGGACAAGGTTGCCACAAGGACAAGGTTGCCACAAGGACAAGGTTGCCACAAGGGCAAGGTTGCCACAAAGACAAGGTTGCCACAAGGACAAGGTTGCCACGAGGACAAGGTTGTCACAAGGACAAGGTTGAAACAAGGACAAGGTTGCCACAAGGACAAGGTTGAAACAAGGACAAAGATGCAACAAGGACAAACTTGCCACAATGACTAGGTGAGTGCACATTTCACCAAGATAGTCACTGACCACTGAGCCGTTGGAGACTATCTTCAATAATCCGGTCCTAACAACCAGTGAGCCCTTGAAATGGGCTCTTCGTCTGCAACTGTACAATGTTTCGGTGAAGTTCGAACCAGCTGGCAATCCTGCTGATTACAACAATCAACATTCTGCTGACTGCATTAGCACCACTAACAAGAAGTGCCCAAAGGAATTTGTAGAATCGATAACGTGTGATGCAGTCCCAAAAGTACTTACTCCATGTCGAGATCTGCACTGTGATCCCTGGAAGCCCCAACTCTGCAAGCAAGCGTGGTTGCACGGAGCTGGAAAACGTTGCCCATGCAACATATAGCCCTTAGGAGTAGATTAAGATGCATTCAAAGCTGTTTGAATGTATCACAGACGGAATTAAGCATTTCACAACAGCGAGGCACCGTAGCTGCTGGGTACTTGGATCGTCAGTTCTGCCTTGCTCCGGCAGCGTGTGCTCTGAAGGTCTTGTATGAACCAAATAGATGCTACAAAAGATGTAGCTTCCCCATAACCTTGCTCGTCAAGGCAGGCACATTCACATAATGCCTTTCTAAGATGTTTTGGACACTTCAGCATTAACACAACTGGGACCTTCACCTTTATCAACAGCACCGGCAACAACAAAATATGTAACTATTATCAGTGACAATTAACTAAGTATAACACTATTATTAACCACAAATAAATTCCAGCTCAGAAATCGCTGATTTGTGACGACAATTTCAACTCCCTTTCATCCGTGAACTAAGACGCCATCACGTCATCAGCGTGCCTGGCCGACCCAACCTTTCTCTAAATCACTTGTTGACAAATGGAAACAATTCGTACTCTCCGGAATGGCAGTCACCAGGTGCTGTTAAGGTTCCTAATCGTTCCGGACTGTTGACCATTGACCAAGTTCTTGTCAACAAAAACTTCAGAACAAAAAAATATGGTAACTATCTCGAGATGAATAGTGAGTAATGCAAAAAAATTCTCAGACCTCAGTCTGTAATCTGTGCGGCATTGCATTTTATGTAAGGGACCGGAAAAGTTTGAAAAAAGAAATGAATTAGTTTGAAGAACTCAGATTCCGATGGAAAAACAAACAAACTGAGATTTATTACAAGACTTCTCGAATGGTTCTGGAAACCTTAAACTTATTTCATGATCGTGTGATCCTTCTCACAGCATTTAAATTCAGTAAATAAAAATTAAAAATACGTTTATGTTGAAATATAAATAAATACATATATGTATAATATTTCTGTATAAATTAGAATTTCCGGCTTTGTAGGCCTGATGCTTGGAGCTAGAGTCACCTAACATTAAACAGTAATTGCTGTAAGGTATGTGCCCATCATGATCCGGTTAGGAATGGCATAAATGAAACGAGTGACACTCGACAGTTGCCAATAGAACTACCCCATACAAGAAATCTTGCAATATTTTATAAACTGGGCACAGAATTGTTTGTCATTGTTTTTCTAACTAAAACAAAGCACTTAACATTGAGGTCTAAAAAAAATTATTATCATAATTTGCATACTGTACCATTAAACTACCTCTGTCCCTTGACGCCCATCATCCCTGTGTCAGTCCTCCATAAAAGCACTCCAACGTCGTATATGAGACGTTTACACGGGGCTACAAGTACCAAGAAAATATAGAGAAACTCAGAAACACAAATAAACATCGAGAGAGAGAGAGAGAGAGAGAGAGAGAGATTGGAAAGAAAATTAGACATACCCAATCTCCCGTTGCAGCTAAGGCATCATATATTCCATGGAATTACATTAGCATCTCCCTGGGCTCCAAGACACATTCCTACTCACCCTGAAAGACTCTCTCCTCTGAGTTCACATCATTAAAATATATACAGCAATTTTAATCCCACTAAAATTCTGAGTTTCCCTGACTTTTTGGACATATCCAACCTTTTCTTTTACTAGGTTGAAATGTAAACTTAGTTCTCCACGTTAGGAGTCTGTTATCAAGTGTTTATGCTTGGCACAAGAGGAGTTCAGTACACATGAACATATATATTAGAATTGAAAACTTTGCTACAAAATTTCTCGGTAGGGAGGAGGCCAGCATCCACAAGATGCTGGGAGAGGAAAAGTGAGGATTGCTTGAGTTTTGAGTTGAGGAAAAATATTCTATGTTTACGAATGTTACCGCGCGGACGATTAAGACTAGCTTTGATGATTTATCACGTCGAGAGCTCGTCCTGACTTTGATGATATATCACGTCGGAAACTCCTTATGACTGTTCATGTTTCACGTCGGAAACTCCTCATGACTGTTCATGTTTCACGTTGGAAACTCTTCGTAACTTTCCTGATACGCTTCTCGTAACTTCGCTGATATATCACGTCGGAAACGCCTTGTAACTTTGCTGATATATCACGTCGGAAACGCCTCATGACTGTTCATGTATCACGTTGGAAACTCCTTATGACTGTTAATGTATCACGTTGGATACTCTTCGTAACTTTCCTGATACGCTTCTCGTAACTTTCCTGATATATCACTTCGGAAACTCCTCGTAACTTTCCTGATATATCACTTCGGAAACTTCTCGTAACTTTGCTGATATATCACGTCGGAAAAATATGTTATCAGTGTGGGAGCGCTACCAACTTGCTAAATGTTAATTCAAATGCAAATAACTTCCGTTCAGGTATTGCAAGGGGGGTCAGAGTCAGCACTGTAAATCAAAATGATGATTTGCTATTTTCACTAATTATTGTGTAGCAATGTATCGAGGAGTCTTAAAGGCATTCCTAAAGACATTCATTATGAATGACTTTATGAATGCTTTTAGAAATACATTTAGGTATATATTTAGGAATGCCTTTAGGAATGTTTCCAGTTTTTAGAAGTGTATTCAGGAGTGTGTTTAGGAAAGACACTAGGAATGACTGTGGGAATGATTGGGGAATGACTGTGGGAATGATTGGGGAATGACTGTGGGAATGATTGGGGAATGACTGTGGGAATGATTGGGGAATGACTGTGGGAATGATTGGGGAATGACTGTGGGAATGATTGGGGAATGACTGTGGGAATGATTGGGGAATGACTGTGGGCCAGGATGTTGGCAGGACGGAAGCTTGTCATAGCCTTATACAATGTAGAACAGAAAATAAAATGATCAACTGACTTCAAATGTGGTAAAAGATTACTCGTATGAACTGAAGTCTAATTTAAGGATAATTACACAGGAGAGAAAAGTAGGAATGTCTGAAGAAGAAAGGGAGAGGGAGGAGTGATAGAAGAAGAGAAGGAGAGTAAGTGTGTGAGAGTAAAGTCTGTGGTAGAAAATAATAAAAAATAAATAAAAAATAAATAAAACCATACACCAAGGTGGTGGAACAGAGATTCACCGGAATAAAGATGTGCACAGAGACATGAGAGAGAGAGAGAGAGAAAGAGAAAGAGAGGGCACCATCCACCAAATCTCTCCATATACCTCCCTACTCCCCCCCCCACACACACTCTCACACCCCCCCCCACTCATCTCTCCTGCTAAGTTATGGCCATCATGTAACTTCATAATTTCCTGTTTAGGTCGCCCTCTCTGGTCGTTCAACGAGATTGGCAGCATTTTTTTTTTTGTGGTAGCCAATCTGGTGGGTGGAAGTCTGTGGCCATTGAGAGATCATAATGGGTTATTGCAGCGTGACGGTCACTCTCACTCTCCCACTCTGGGTCGTGTTATGAACCTGTTTCTCCTGCTCTTCTCTCCCTTCTCTCTACTTCTCTCTGACGTTTCTCACTCCTCTTCCACTTTCTTCCTATTTTATTATTAATATAAGTGCTTCGTTACTATTTTATTAATTATTAATATTTCACAAGGGAATCACACTTAAGTGATAATACCAATGAGAACATCAGTAGGGACAAGGCGGGGGATTCGAACCCTCGATCTGGGGTAGTCCCAAGCCGCGCACCACTAGACCACGATGTGGTAAAAGTTATAACACCTGGTCATTCCACTGAATCCGCAGGACGTCTGATGGCCACCACCGAAGCCAGTCCAGGTTTTCCGTATAGGTAATGGAGGTCTGAGGTAAGGTGACGCTTGGGAGAACCCAGATCGTGGGTTCGAATCCTCGGCATTGCTCTGATTGATTTGTTCATATTATTATTATTATAATGAATTACTAGAATTATTATAATAAATTATTATTTTAGAATTATTATTATTATTATTAGTCTCGTTTTTTTGTGAGGTATTACTCCGTTCCTTTCAGTTGCCGCAACGTACAGAATACAACGTGTTAAACTAACTAGAAACGTCCGGACCCAAGCAACCCACCTAACATATCGATGTATATAGAAAACGTCGATATTTGTGAGCCGCTACTTGTCATAGTACTTTGTAATTTGTTCGTTGGGGTTCATAACGTCCAGAATTAATAGAGATAATAAGTTGGAGGTGATCCCTTTAAAGGTGTCGCTGGAGGCCACAGTATCGCTGGAGGTCACAGTATCGCTGGAGGCCACAGTATCGCTGGAGGCCACAGTATCGCTGGAGGCCACAGTATCGCTGGAGGTCACAGTATCGCTGGAGGCCACAGTATCGCTGGAGGCCACAGTATCGCTGGAGGTCACAGTATCGCTGGAGGTCACAGTATCGCTGGAGGCCACAGTATCGCTGGAGGTCACAGCATCGCTGGAGGCCACAGTATCGCTGGAGGTCACAGTATCGCTGGAGGTCACAGTATCGATGGAGGTCACAGTATCGCTGGAGGTCACAACTAGTATCGCTGGAGGTCACAGTATCGCTGGAGGTCACAGCATCGCTGGAGGTCACAGTATCGCTGGAGATCACAGTATCGCTGGAGGTCACAGTATCGCTGGAGGTCACAGCATCGCTTGAGGTCACAGTATCGCTGGAGGTCACAGTATCGCTGGAGGCCACAGTATCGCTGGAGGTCACAGCATCGCTGGAGGTCACAGTATCGCTGGAGGTCACAGTATCGCTGGAGGTCACAGCATCGCTGGAGGTCACAGTATCGCTGGAGGTCACAGCATCGCTGGAGGTCACAGTATCGCTGGAGGTCACAGTATCGCTGGAGGTCACAGTATCGCTGGAGGTCACAGCATCGCTGGAGGTCACGGTATCGCTGGAGGTCACGGTATCGCTGGAGGTCACAGTATCGTTGGAGGTCACAGCATCGCTGGAGGTCACAGTATCGCTGGAGGTCACAGCATCGCTGGAGGTCACAGTATCGCTGGAGGTCACAGTATCGCTGGAGGCCACAGTATCGCTGGAGGTCACAGTATCGCTGGAGGTCACAGCATCGCTGGAAGTCACAGTATCGCTGGAGGTCACAGCATCGCTGGAAGTCACAGTATCGCTGGAGGTCACAGCATCGCTGGAGGCCACAGCATCGCTCGAAGCCACAGCAACTATGCTGCCTTCGCTAGAGTTATTTTTGGTTCTGGTATCTATTATGCCCGCCTTCCTCCCACTCCTTCATGCTCCGCCTTGACAGCAGTCTCCTTCATCTTGACAGATGCGTTGGAGGCTTTCCTTGCCGATGATGGTAGGAAGAAAGTTGGCCTAGGTTACTGTTGGCTTTGTGGGACCTGCCTGAGGGGACACGGCCCTGCTGGTGGCTGTCCCTAGAGACGTGAGGTGTCCTCTGTTGTCTACCAGAGATCTGAGACCTCTGATGTCCTTCCCCAGAGATCTGAGTCCTCTGATGTCCTCTCCCAGAGATCTGAGTCTTCTGATGTCCTCTCCCAGAGATCTGAGTCTTCTGATGTCCTCCCCCAGAGATCTGAGTCCTCTGATGTCCTTCCTCAGAGATTTGAGTCCTCTGATGTCCTCTCCCAGAGATTTGAGTCCTCTGATGTCCTCTCCCAGAGATCTGAGTCTTCTGATGTCCTCCCCAGAGATCTGAGTCCTCTGATGTCCTCCCCCAGAGATTTGAGTCCTCTGATGTCCTTTCCCAGAGATCTGAGTCTTCTGATGTCCTCCCCAGAGATCTGAGTCCTCTGATGTCCTCCCCCAGAGATTTGAGTCCTCTGATGTCCTTTCCCAGAGATCTGAGTGCTTTGATGTCCTTCCCCAGAGATTTCAGTCCTCTGATGTCCTCCCCCAGAGATTTGAGTCCTCTGATGTCATCCCCCAGAGATCTGAGGGGTGTTCACTGATGTCCTCCAGAGATCTGAAGGAGTAGTCTGTTGATACCTATAGAAGGGACATCAGCAGGGACATCAACAGATGCCAATGTTAACTCACTTCTATAGCTGTTCGTTGATGATATCTAGATTAGATGCCCCACCAGGCTCTAGAGAGAGGCTCCATAGAGGTTTCCAACGATACATGCTCAGCATACTGATAATTACGAGAGAGACACACTTTAGAAAACGTTGAGAGGCGAAGACGATGCTGATTAGGGGGCCTCCGAAACGAGATAATGATAGGATGATTTAGAGCAGCATTAGATGCATATTAATTATATCAGATACCCCTTGTGGCCGAGATTTGAAATAGTGGCGGCGGTGCAGGGAAAATTTCCCTTAATTGGCCTTGTTTTGATTGCTATTTGTTGCGTTATGATCATAAATATATTTTATGGTTATAGAAATTCCATTGATGTTAGGCTTCCAGTGAATATAATTAATTTTTTTTTTAGGTGGGGGGGGGGGGGAGGTACTGTTTTTAAAGTAAAGCAATATGAACATTCCTTTACAAGGGAGATTATTTAAAGTTTAATTAAAAGCGTAGATTTACTGATACAATAAACGTTGAACTTTGAACGTTAAACACATTATATATATATATATATATATATATATATATATATATATATATATATATATATATATATATATATATATATATATATATAATGTGTATTTTTAATGAGTGTTACATTTGATCGACAGGTTTGTTTACCAAGTATTTATGAATATTAGTTCGCAAATCTTTTATTTTTATACTCTCTTCTATTTTTCATTATTGTTATTTTTATTTAATTTTATTATTATTATTATTATTATTATTATTATTATTATTATTATCTTCATTAACATGTTGTGGTTATTCATCTAACCTGAGGGTTAGTTTTCATTGTATACATACGTGGCAATAAGAAGCCATGCTAGCTCTGTCACCAAATTATTATTATTAATAATAATAGGGTATACTTATATTAATATACAGGAAGTGTACTTATATTAGAAGCTGTTCATACACACACACACACACACACACACACACACACACACACACACACACACACACACACACACACACACACACACACACAAGATTTGTTCCCTGAACTAGGAGGACTGAGGAAGAAAAACCATGAGAACTAGACCTCACCAAACAGTAAAGTATATGAGGAAGGAGTAACATGATCACGAATGAAAGATTCATAAAGGCATGGCCAAAGAGAACAGAACATATATTTTTAATAAAAACAGGAAATGGACGAGAGGACACAGGTGGAAAATCGAAAATCAGATCTATTATATAAATGTAAGGTAGCACGACAGTGTAGGAGCAATGAGCAAGTGGAATGAGCTAAAGTGATATAGGAAAACAAATCTTTGTTTGCGGTTTCATTGTGAACTTCAGCACCATTTCTATTAAAAAAAATCTCGTGGATGTTTGGTGGGTAGGAGGTGCTGGTGAGGACAACGTCCCCTTTACAAAGACGTCAGGTCAGGTCATTTGCATTTGTTGTTGGGGCAAGAGATTTCAGACCAGATAATATCCGACGCGTGGCCAGCCAGCTAGGCGCCGAGTCATAAATTAAGCTCCACACACTGGCTCGGTCACCAGTTGAACAGTCAGACGGAACCTGACGAGAAGGGAAGAGTGTCTAATTTCCCATTCTCTAGCTCCGGTAATTTCTCATTCTATTTCTCACGCTCACAGATGCTGAAATGCACCAATTCTGACGTAAATAGTGAATATCTGGTAACGTATCAGTAAACTGTTGATCTAGCATTGCAAGACGTCACTCAGTTGACAAGGCAAGCCTGACACTGAACTGCATACGAATGTCCAAGAAGGATTTAGATCTGGTAATGCGGCACGTAAATATGGAGTTCCCATTGTCGGTTTAAACTTGTACGAGACAGGAATCCTGATAGGCTGATTGAGGCACCGCTGGAACGTGGCAATGATCGACCTAAATTTGGCATTGCAAAACTCGGTCTCTCACGTATGGCACAAGCACGCTTTCCTCGCATAAGTCTGTCTGAGAAAAGAAAGTAAAGACAACATTTCGGTCTGTTCTGGATCATTAGCGAGTCGTGATTGAGAAACGTAAGCATAAGCTAAACAATTTAATAGGGAATAGCCATTGGACAAAACATGCCAGTGGTGGTTAGACAAAATATTCTTGTTAAATTTGGATTTCTATGAAACGAAACTTTTAAGTATAATTTTTCCCCCTAATGCCACGTGGCTTCAATACGTTGATATTTTCTGCCTGTGGTCGAAATATATAAACCTGAAAATAAACGTATTCTGATGTAAGTGGTAAAAAATCAGGGCCTCTGAAAACAAAAGCGAACCAATAGATAAATGATGAGAGCGAGGAACAATAACTTGCTTTTTTTTTAACTGGGGTCCTCTGTTAGCAATGACCTTGTCCTCTGGGAGGTTAGGATAAGGGCACTTTAATACGACAATTTCTTGACGTTGGGAAACCTTTAGAAGGACGAGCTGGAATGACAAGGATTTGGGCAAACACAGTTGTAAAGATACTCGTGAGTCAGTAGAGTGCAGGAGTGTACAGCCCAGCAAAACACAGCAAACAGAATGCTTTGGTTTATACCAGAATTGGCAGGAATTCTGACCTGACCAGCATCGTCCTTCAAGTATATGAGGCCCTGGGGAGACTTCACATAGTCCAGTTCTTCCCACTGTATTACACAGTGTATATCGAGTCCTAATAATTATAACTCGTAATGACCCAATAGATTACTGTTGTTCAGGACCTCCCACCCGAAGTGAGGTCGAGGAAGCTCGGTCTGCACTCCCCAGAGAGGCGTAGGGCGATGGGAAGACCTGATTGAGGTCTTGATGTGGATAAGAGAAATAAATAGGTGGACAAAAATATGAGCAAGGTCAGAAGTCATAACTATGGCTATTTGCTGGAGAGGTTGATCCAGGAAGGATACGTAGATTTGGCATACGAATGGAATAGGTTGCCGGTTAATATTCATTGAGACAAATGGTATAAATTCCTTTAAAAATAGGCGCAATAGAGACATGAAAGGGAGGTGTTGAGTCTGGATTGGCACCGCCCCCTCTAAAATGAACCAACAGTTCAGCTGCTGTGACCAAATTTTCTTCATATTAGATATATATATCCATGATCAATATTACATGATCATGTGAAAGTATAAGAAAAGACTCTGATATCGGAGTTTCTGATGCTCTCGGACGCAGGTTCGAATCCTCGTCATGGCCCTATGGATTTGTTCACTCTGATATCTGTATTAGAACAATGATCAAATTCTTTTTTACAATTACAAAATTGTTATAAGTAAAACCTAACTTGATAAAACCTTCCCATTTAGTAATTTTAAGGTTGGGTTGATTTTTTCGTAATATAAAGAGTATAGTAGATATAAATTTATGTGAGTTTCACCGCTCCAAATGCTTTTGTTTCTATATTTTGTTAGATATTCCAAGATAGAACAATTGAAAATATATTAAAGATATATTTAGAAATTGTTCATGAAACAATTCAGAACTTTGAAATCAATTAAGCTTCTGTGAACATGGAGGAGAAAATTGTATTTGTAACTATTTTTATTGTCCAGAGTGGAAATAGACTCAAAATTGCAACTATGTAGAGACTTTATCTACATGTATATTCTTGTATTCTTAAAAATTTCTAATTCAAACATATGACAATATCTAACGTCCATCCGTATCAGTGTATGATACAATTTGTTTTTTAATATATCCTGAACACAGCGTTTTGTAGAAAATATAGATAATCTCAAGGCTTGTGACTTAATGCACAAAATCTCAAGATATTCCTTATAGTTTTCTTGGAAAGGTAATTCTTTTCGAGGAGTTAAATATTAAGATTGAATTGCACTGGAGAGGGAAATGTTACTTGACCCGTTCCTAAATTACACATAAAATCTTGATCACAAAAATTCTGGATTCAGTCTAGAATGGTAGCAATAGAGAAAAAATATGAAGTCAGGTGTATTATCTACAAGGATAAAGCGAACTTTATTTTTTATGCCTATCTGTGGAAAAACAACGCAACGGAAAGTGTTAAAGTGTGAGGGGAGAATGTGTGGTTGTGTGTGAGTGTGAGGTAGAGTGTGAGAGTGTGAGTGTGTGTGGAAAAGTGTGAGAGTGCGGCCACAGGCAACTCTAGGTTAACTTATATATATATACACATTTAACGAATAATTCTTACAAAAATTTGTCAGCAACATATTACGACTCTGCGTTCCATTGTACACGGAAAAGCACTTTTGCGACATTTGAAATATTTAATATTTGCATCACAGTAGGAGAGGCTCACATTTGCATGTCAGTGAGAGGGGGAAAAGGGAGTAGCGTGACAGCCCATGGATGTAAAGGCTGACACTCTTTATAATCTTCATAACATAAGAATATATGAATCTGCATAAGGCCTATTTGGCCGATACAAGGCAGCTTCTATTTTATTATCTTCCCAGACCTTTATACATATGTCTTACCTACGCTTGAAACAATCGAGTGATCTTACGTTTATTATGTTACCCGGTAATGTGTTACACTGACAAACCTGTTTCCAAACCAGTATTTACCCAGGTCTTTCTTAAATCTAAATTTATTCACTTTATATCTCTTGTTTCGTGTTCTATTTTGAGTTGACGTATTTAACATCCTACAAATCTCGCCTCTATTGTATTCTTTCATTCACTTCTTTCAATCATGTCAACCCTAATTCTTAATCTCTTGAGACTAAATATTACGCTTTCTCAATCCCTCTTCATATGAAAGGTTTCGTAATCTTTAGGATTAACTCTGTAATCCCTCACTGAACGCGTGCAAGTGAATTTAAGTCCATTCTATTGAAACGCGACAAAATTAAACTACATAACTTAAATAGGGCCCTAACTAGAGCAAGATATAACTAAGGAATCTATAACTGTTTATCGTTAACGCTTCTAGAAGTAATTTCCAGCATCCCTTTTGTCATATCCTGAATATTTCTGCTCTGAATTTTTGTCAATACATTTCCATTAATAATACCCCTCCCCCCCCCCAGATCATTTTCTTATTAAAATTTCCTAATTCCAACACTTTCCAGCTGATATCTGGTAACTCTATAATCATCTAACCTCAGAGCCCTTCATTTTCAGCATTGAACTGCTTCTTCCAATCTTTAGGCCACTTCTAAAGCTTATTTAGATTGTCTTGAAGAGATTTTGAGTCTTCTGAATTTATTTAGCTCCACCAATTTTGAATTTTCAGCAAATTTGTAATTATTGCTCCCCCATCTTGAATTTAAATCGTTTATGTATTTGTTAAACAACAGAGGTCCTAGGTAAGGCCCTTGGAGCTCTCTGCTAGCAACAGCTCTGACCTAAATTCATTTATGCCAACTCTGTTTCCTTTAAAATAAAAATTTCTTCTTCAAACTTAAGACAGCTGTTCTAATCAGTATCCAGTGAAACACAGTATTCAAAACCTTTGCTAAAAGTCATAGTACACAACGTCACAAACGTTTCTACTCATATGCAACATATATGCCGAAATAAAATTAAAAGCAAAATGGTCAAATACGGCGGTCTTATGTGAAGCAATGTTGAGTGCGCGTGAGCGTGCGATAGAGCCAACGCACGCTCTTTACAAACGATTAACAAACCCATACACATAAAATCACCCCACTCTAAGACCGCAGGTCGTTTTTAACGAAGCTTGGTTACATCTCAGAATACTTCCTGA
This sequence comes from Procambarus clarkii, assembly GCF_040958095.1. Classification (NCBI taxonomy): domain Eukaryota; kingdom Metazoa; phylum Arthropoda; class Malacostraca; order Decapoda; family Cambaridae; genus Procambarus; species Procambarus clarkii. Next base: position 22,564,865 of record NC_091211.1, read on the forward strand.
CTCAACACCGTTAATGCAGCGTGTGCATTAAGAGGGATTGTGAAGTAATCATAGCGATGGAACGCAGCTGGGAATGTTATTCTTGGGACCAGTAAGAAAGCGGATAATAGAGTTTCCGAGCTGAAAGCACAGGTAGTTCACTCCCACAGACTGCTATTACACCGGCGGGTCTCACAACACACACTCGACTCGTGTTTGCTCGGTTTGAAAGTCATCGTCGTTATTGCGATAGGGGGGAAAATTTAACTTCGTGTCGGAAGATGCGTGACCCATGCGGAAGATGCGTGATCGACTTGAGAATGGTCCAGGACGGACCGAAACGTCGTCGTCCCTTCACCTTCTAGTGTGTGTGGTCTGGTCAACATACTTTAGCCACGTTATTGTCACTCATCGCCTGCATGCGTGACTCATTGGATTTAGGCCAGAAGTGGTATGGTAGAGGGAGGTGTGTCGGAAGTTGTATGGCACAGTGACTGTGCCAGGAATAGGCACAGTGATGTGGTAGATGGATGGTGGTAGTTTCTAATTTTCGTGTTTCCGAAGCGAAAATTTAATGTGGAATGTGTGTGTGAAACAGCGGTGGTTGGTCGCAGTGTTCATAGGAGTGTTCACACTGTTCACGTCTATATGTTATAAATACCAGTCTATTATATATTTCACTCTAACGCATTGTCATCGAAAAAGGAGTACACTCCTTTGGTAATCTGAGAAAATGAGGAAAAAGATATCAAAATAAATTATGAATTAAACCAATTGGTCTTGAAAGATGACACGATAGTGTCAAACTAATTGTCTTCAATCATAAACCACAAAATTCCAAGAAACGCGAAGCGACGATCAAAAGTCCAATTAGCTCAAAGACAGTGACTGAGAACATTTGTCTCAAAATCGCCAGAAGAAGAAATAGACCCATAGAAGCAGGAAGGAGGAGGAGGAGACGTCCAGGTTGGAGTGCGGAAAATAGCGAGTCTTCATTACGGTGACAGGAGGTCTTCTCACAACCTGGCTGGAAAAGGAAGTTTTGCTCCAATAATTTGTCTCGACTTTACAGAAGTGAAGATTTTTATTTGCTAGAAAACAGGTCTAACTCGATGATAAGTTTGGAAGCTGTCAAATAAGCTCTTCTTTACATCGAGAAATCTTCATGTAAATTATTTCCATCTTCATATAAACTATTTTCTATCTTTATATAAACGAATTATCTGTTATTCTATTGAAATAATATAAATAAGGAATTGTTTTTCTTAATGGTATTAAATTCCTCTAATATTTTTTCTCTCTCAATTCTGAAATTTATCTTGTCCAATTTGCTGTTATCCACGCTGTTTGTTATCAAATCAAATTAAACATTATTTTTTTGCTAACCAATTAATTATTATCGACTCATATATTTAACATACGTTATCATTTTATAAATAATGATGATCGATAATGACCTGTAATGAGCGAACAATATGACATATAGTGCACTATAAATCAACATTTCAACACTGTCTCAGACTTATCGTATACACCCACTCAACAAATTTCCCTCACGATCAGATCTTGAGCACAAATCATTTGATTAATAAAAACAGACTCTTCGCTTGCATACTGCGAAATTGGCTAACATTGGCTCGGCACTCAGGACCGTCATCAATGGCTCGTTCACAGCATTATATACAGCTTATGTCAAGCAGGCGTGGCACACTTGGCGCTAAGGCAAGAATATCCATCGACCGCGTTCAAAATAACTACCTTGTGTAGTACAATGTGATGGTACTACACGAAAGGTGATTAAACGAAGGTAGTTACCATCATCTACGTTGGTGGTAACGCCATGCATGGCTGCAGGAGATGGTAAGAGAGGATCCAACAACCAATAATCCCATTTGTAGTGTCTTTGAGGCACATATAGATGGGTAAACACACACACACACACACACACACACACACACACACACACTTGTTGCCTCGTGGTTGAGTGGATAGCGCTTGAGGGGTTAGAGTCCCGGGTTCCATTCCCAGCGGAGGCGGAATCAAATGGGCAGAGTTTCTCTCATCCCGATGCGCCTGTTCACCTAGCAATAAATAGGTAGCTGGGAGTTAGACAGCTGCTACGGTCTGCTTCCTTGGAATGTCTGTGTGTATGTGTGCGTGTGTATTAGAAAGAATTATGTAGTAGATATAATAGAGAAAAAAATAGATTAGTAAAGCGGGGTCCAAGAGCAAACAACCCGATTCTGCAGACACAAATAGTAAATACACACACACACACACACACACACACACACACACACACACACACACACACACACACACACACACACACACACATACACATACGCCCCCCAAAAAAAAACAAAACAAAATTACATTTCGCTCTATAATATTACAAACTCAACGCCAATTCCATAATACATTTCCCTAATTTTTATAATCCTTCATTTCCCTTCCGGGCATTATGGAGCGTACCCGCCTGCATTGTGCCCCTCTCTAATGCACCCACGAGAAATTCCTTTATTATTAATACCCTGAAATTATATTTTCTCTAATCGCGTTATTTACACCATGCGAGGGCTGGGATTCTCTGCCATCAGCGCCCTCTACTTTCATCTGTTTCCTGAGAAATTATAATTTATTTTCATTTATATATATATATCATTTTCACTCATGTTTGCTTAAGTTATATTTTGATAATGTATTTTCTAATATTAACTTTGTTTTTCTTTGTTTTGTTCGCAGCTGTGTGGGTTTGTCGTGTTTTTTTGTCTATCTTCAGGCGCGCAGCTGTGTTTATCTCTTGTGCGCAGCTGTGTATACCTCATGTGCGCAGCTGTGTATACCTCATGTGCGCAGCTGTGTATACCTCATGTGCGCAGCTGTGTATACCTCTTGTGTGCAGCTGTGTTTACCTCTTGTGCGCAGCTGTGTATAGCTCTTGTGCGCAGCTGTGTCTACCTCTTGTGCGCAGCTGTGTATAGCTCTTGTGCGCAGCTGTATCTACCTCTTGTGCGCAGCTGTGTTTACCTCATGTGCGCAGCTGTGTCTACCTCTTGTGCGCAGCTGTGTGTACCTCTTGTGCGCAGCTGTGTATACCTCATGTGCGCAGCTGTGTATACCTCATGTGCGCAGCTGTGTCTACCTCTTGTGCACAGCTGTGTATACCTCTTCTGCACAGCTGTATCTACCTCTTGTGCGCAGCAGTGTCTACCTCTTGTGCGCAGCTGTGTATACCTCTTGTGCGCAGCTGTGTATAGCTCTTGTGCGCAGCTGTGTATACCTCTTGTGCGCAGCTGTGTCTACCTCTTGTGCGCAGCTGTGTATACCTCTTGTGCGCAGCTGTATCTCCCTCAATGTGCAGCTGGGCCTGCATCTTTGCAGCAACCATTTTCTTTAAATTAAATTTCATTGTATTTGGTTTTAATTTTCCGAAATAATTCCAATTCCAATTTGCATTTAAATTCAGCCATGCTAAACGACTTGACAATATTAGCGTTGCTCACATTGCAAATAGTTCAATATATGATCAGCAAACTTTACGGAGTGAAACGATATCAAGTGAATATAACGCAAACGGGCGGATGTCTCTTCATTCGTTAGATATAGCAGAAAGGATGATATCAGTGATTTGTCCAAGAATCTTCCCTTATATTTATGTTGTTCATTTGAAAAGATAGCTGGTTAAAAATGAACTCTAATTAAGGCCAGACGCTAAGAGTGTGGTTCGTTGACTCTGTCAACGTTTTCAAAGACAGAGTAAAAAGTAGAGATTGATTGATGATGATTAATCCACATAAGATGTAGCACGGGCATGAATAGCCCGTAAAAAAGTAGGAGTTGTTGTTGTTTTAGCTTCAGCTTCTCGGAATAAAATGTTCCAAGTAGCACGGGCTATGGTGAGCCCGTAGTAGACTTACCTGGCACAGGAGAGGGTTGTGACTGGTCCTTCAAAAAGTATAGTTGTTTTTGATGTTATTGATTCAGCTACTCGGAACAAGTTCCAAGTAGCACGGGCTATGGTGAGCCCGTAGCCTACCTGGCACAGGCGCGGTGCGTCGGAAAAAAAATAGAGCTGAAGCAAGCGAATATATAACCGAGAGTGAGGCGAAGTAGCGTATCGCATGGGCCAATAGGCCTACTAGAGCTTATGCGTATGCCAAACGTTTACGCTCGTTGTGCGTGCGTGTATGCGTATGCGTATGTGATTGTACACGCATTTTTTGCACGATTAAAATCATTACCAAATTGCTAAACAACCAGGCAGGAGCAACACACTAACGATGACCTTCTCACAACACTTACCGTACAGCACTTACAGTGTTCGAGAACAATTGAAAGTTAATTCCCTTAAGTTCACGAGAAAGGTCATAGCCATCAGCCAAATAACAACACAGTTGACCTTTCCCGTTAAGAAACTCTGGATGGAAAGCATAATTGTATCGTCACATTATATCGTTCACAGGACTTCATATGTAGGCATATGAAAGAAATAAAAATATAACGAAGGAAGAAGACTAGTTGTGTGAATGAAAAATCGAGGGAGGGGGGGGGGGAGTGTTCTACAGATAAAACGAGGAGATAAGATGTTCTACTGCACAATTAGGTGTTCTGGTGGGCAGTTAGGTTCTTTGGTGGGCAGCCAGGTGTTGTGGTGGGCAGCCAGGTGTTGTGGTGGGCAGCCAGGTGTTGTGGTAGGCAGACAGGTGTTGTTCTGGGCAGACAGGTGTTGTGGTGGGCAGCCAGGTGTTGTGGTGGACAGCCAGGTGTTGTGGTAGGCAGCCAGGTGTTGAGGTGGGCAGTCAGGTGTTGTGGTGGGCAGCCAGGTGTTGTGGTAGGCAGACAGGTGTTGTGGTGGGCAGCCAGGTGTTGTGGTGGGCAGCCAGGTGTTGTGGTGGGCAGCCAGGTGTTGTGGTAGGAAGCGAGGTGTTGTGGTGGGCAGCCAGGTGTTGTGGTGGGCAGCCAGGTGTTGTGGTGGACAGCCAGGTGTTGTGGTGGGCAGCCAGGTGTTGTGGTGGGCAGCCAGGTGTTGTGGTGGGCAGCCAGGTGTTGTGGTGGGCAGCCAGGTGTTGTGGTGGGCAGTCAGGTGTTGTGGTAGGCAACCAGGTGTCGTGGTGGGCAGCCAGGTGTTGTGGTGGGCAGCCAGGTGTTGTGGTGGGCAGCCAGGTGTTGTGGTAGGCAGCCAGGTGTTGTGGTGGGCAGCCAGGTGTTGTTCTGGGCAGCCAGGTGTTGTGGTGGGCAGACAGATGTTGTGGTGGGCAGCCAGGTGTTGTGGTGGACATGTAAATAGCAATGCCACGGACGCCAGGTTTAGTCTATCTTGGTGCATCAGTAAGCTCGTTCTTCAGGTATAGATTAAAAAAGGTTCAACACAGGTAGGGAGCTGTGTGGCTACCTTCAGAGGCCTACCTTGTTCTCTGTCCTCTCGTGGCTGGAGTTCAACCTACGATTGTTCAGCAGAGAGGAATAATATATAATAATAATCATACCCTTTTAGATTTACAATTGCTAACCATTTTCAATAATCTATTACATTATCAGATTATATGACGTCACAGCACACTAAACTTCCCAACTCAATTTGAACGATAAAAATGTGGTCCAGGAGCATATACTCTTTTTGGACAATAAAACGACGAATAAATTGTATCGTTCAACTGGATGCCAATACGAAGCACCGCTAACTGTCGTCGTTCGTTACTCGATAAGCCAACTGAATCTCCGTAACTACCACACTCTCTAACGGAGGCGGGGAATTAAACTTACCTTTACCTACACCAGTTCGACCTAATTCACTGGGCAAAAATTCCAAGCAACTGTGTCCATGACATAACATACCTGGATCTTCGGCCATGAAGCCATCAATGCATAAGTAAATGAAAGGAATTGTTTGGATATGGGATTCAGTAAAGGGAATTAAATTTGTTGATCGTCCCCGAGTCGCTTTATTTATTGAATATATATATTATTTACCAGTAGAGATAATCATTTTTAGTAATGTTCAAAAAAATGTTCGTGAATTTGGATAAGTGGAACGAAGTTTTCTGAATGTTCAGATAGCGAAGGTGAACGATGTTGGCAGACACATGCAGGAAAGACAGGATGGTATTCCTCTCCATGTTGGCTTCAGTGATGACAGCCTCTGCCACGCCTGGAACTGTAACATTTAAGTGATAGCAGCACTAACGATACCAGTGACAGGGCCAACGATGCCTGTAAGAGTAGCACGAACGCCGTCAGTGAGAGTAGCAATAACACGTAACCTCATCTTCTCTTATTGCAATATTGCTTCCTCTTTAGTGATTATTTAACCAACAAGAACGATTACTGCTTATCACTATCAAAGTTTTGTTACACCGAAGACTCGAAGCTCAAATACCCGTCCCACTCTCCTTCGTAGAGCGTAGATCATGATATTCCTCACGAATCTCAGTGGTATATGTCTATATATGGTAGGTATCTCAGTGGTATAGATATATGGTAGAATCTCAGTGGTATATGTCCCCTATAGCCTCGGCATATAAGTCTCCCTAGTTACCACCCGTGTCGTATACCTTGTTGCCAACCCCCTTCCTTATTAATAGACATTCACTTTAATTATTTGAGGGGACGTTGCAATTAATTCTTCATTGACGGGATTATACTCAACAGAGGTGAAATCCTCTTCACTCTTCGCAAGGGAGGTAGCACGGAGGTGGCTTGTGTGCTGGATGTTTTAATGAGGTTTGTACCCTGTATGTAATGAGGAGGTATGTATACCGGTCTTGCTGTGATGGTCTGCCAGCTTCTCCAAGCTCATTATGCAAATTCGTGAGAGTAGAGACTCGATTTGTATTTAATAAAATCTGCTAAGTGAATAATACACGGATGTGTATTAACTTTTTTAGAACACACTGATTATACAAATACATTTTCATTAATTAATTAATTAATTGCATTCAAAATAATTAATTAGTTTATTGACGTATAACTCTACGGATGCAGATTGCCACAGTTCACTTACTCGGAGTCATTCTTGTATGGTGCCTTTTCATTTCGTTTACATTAAATCATAATTCAACTATGCACCTTATTTGTACTATATATATATATATATATATATATATATATATATATATATATATATATATATATATATATATATATATATATATATATATTTATATATATATATATAATACCAGAAAATGAATTTCTCATATTTAAATATATAATCATAATTGTTGTAAAATTTGTATACCAGATAGAAGATGATATATTTTCGAAAAGTAATTAATTTTACCAACAACGGTAACATAATAAAAGACACTAATGAGTGTGTGTGGGTGATGAAAATAGTGTTTATGCATGTTATATATTTTTTCCTTCAGTATTAAAATAGTTAAGAAAACAATATCATTGTGTATGTTAATTTCTGTTTAATGTAATATTGCATCATCCAGCGTGCTTTCACAAGATATTTTACCAACTTGCATTCCAATAATCCCTTTGATCCAAGCCTGTATGCTTCCGACGCGTCCTGGGCTAAAATGACCTCGGTCTCAGTGCTATCTGAATACCCACTAAGACCATGGAAGTTCTCAGTAAACACTACAGCATATTGTATGACTCTTCCACATGAATATTATTCTTCCAAAGATCCGTTCATCTTCTGGTAAGGCGCTCCGGGCGTCGGGATGGAAAGAGGACAGAAAAAGCTATCTAGAGGAAGGAATTTAGCACTAAAATCTGAAGTGATATGATCAAATAGATGCAATAGAAAAGGTATAAGAATGGTTAGTAAAAGATTTAGGAGTTGTTCATAGGAGTGTCTGTTCATGGTTGGAAGGTATACACGCTTGAGGCTATCCTCACGCAGCTTTGCAAGGGAAATGGTCAGGAATATAGGGCGGACATAGACATCAGGTCAGGGTCCACCTTAGTTAAATACTAGGAAACAAAAGCATTTGAAGAGACTATGCAACTTTCATTGTGTGTGAAATATTCAGTGGGTTTTCAATAGTTGTTCAGTGTTGCGTAATGATAAACGTTCTAAAGTGAATGAGGGGAGACTGAAAGAGAGAGAACGAGGGGAGGGACGAAATGGGGGACCAAGGAGAAGGGGATAAAGAATGGAAAGGGGTGATGCAGTGAAAATGGGGAAGAGCGGAAATAAGTGGAAAAAGTGTGACGAGATCCGGGTGCAACCGAGTCCCCCATATATATATATATATATATATATATATATATATATATATATATATATATATATATATATATATATATATATATATATAATCAAAAACATAATAAAGCACAAAAAATAAAAAAGGAAGGGGGTGGTAGGAGAAAAGCACACAGAAACTGTATTGGAGGGGATCTAAACATTCCCTCTAATGCGTTATGTGTGGTTTCCTCCGAGGCTATGGGTCCCCCTTCTTCCAGCCAGAGGTGGTACTCCCTTCCATATTTAAATAAAAAAAAAATTATATATATATATATATATATATATATATATATATATATATATATATTATACACCGCTCTTACCCTCTCTGGCTTGCTCTAAGCTAGGCAAGCCAAACCATACTTAGTTTCATACGGCCTCTCCATCCTCTTTGAGATATAAACAAAGGGATTTACTTAATTCTAAAAAGCTCTAGTAACGTCGATTAATTATCCGAGTTGTCGTTGTCCTCATTCAGTTGTTGCTGACGCTATAGCTGTAGAGGAGTACTAGAATAATTGGCTGGGATGTAAGCTATTTTATCGTTGTTGTATCGTGCAATTAGGGTGAATGTTACACGTTGCTTTTGTTACACGTTGCTTTTGTTACACGTTGCTTTTGTTAAACGTTGCTTTTGTTACACGTTGCATTTGTTACACGTTGCTTTTGTTACACGTTGCTTTTGTTACACGTTGCTTTTGTTACACGTTGCTTTTGTTACACGTTGCTTTTGTTACACGTTGCATTTGTTACACGTTGCTTTTGTTACACGTTGCTTTTGTTACACGTTGCTTTTGTTACACGTTGCTTTTGTTACACGTTGCTTTTGTTACACGTTGCTTTTGTTACACGTTGCTTTTGCAACACACACATTTATGGAGAATCATTAACGCAATTGTGTCGAAAACGGTTCCCCGAGAATATTTAGATTTCATGCATCTGCTTTGTCCATAATATGAGCTAACGAGAGGCGTTTGACTGGGATTAGTAACGTCGGATTGAGGAAATTATTTGTCACTAAGGGAAATGGCTATTGTTTGCGATGAGTGATCCCTTTCCCTCTGGCATCAAACAATGATAAGCTTGGAGAGGATTGGTTGAATCAAAATATTTTGGTAATGAAATACTCATGTACTCCGTGAAGGGTCTGTAGAAGAGCAACTTGCAGTGCAATATTCCCACGTAGCAATCCTGTTGTAACATATTTATTCACCCTTTCTCTCCATCAGATCTTTACTTTCTCTGTCTCTTCTCTGCATCTTCTTAATACCCCTCAACCTCTACTACAATCACTCTGCCATCCACTACTCTCACTCGCCACATCCTTGCCAGAACCCTAAAAGTATTTTCTCCGTTCTTGAAACCAAATACCAGAACCCCTGACTCCAGACCAGCAGTTCATTGTTCAATTTTTCACTCTCACTTTGCAATTAATTGCTGTGCACTTCGAGATCTCCCCCTCTCCTGCAGCCTTTCACGTCAATCCTCCAGTTCTCTTGCCCGTGCTCTGTTATGTGTCCCCTCTAATGCCTGTGTTACATGTCTACTCTAGTCCTCGGGTTACGTATCCACTCTAATCCAGTCCCCGGTTTACGTATCCACTCTAATCCAGTCCCCGGTTTACGTATCCACTCTAATCCCTGGGTTAAATGCCTCCTCTAGTCCTTGTGTTACATGTGTCCTCTAATCCCTGGGTTATATGTACCCTCTAATCGCTGTCTTACAGGCCCCCCTTAACCCTTGTGTGTAACATTTTCCCTTAAACCCCTTATGTGATACATATCCTCCCCTTCTATCCTCTATGTGATATATATATGCCCCCCCTTTAACCACTTTACGTGTCGATGAGAACGGACACATATCACCCTGACACATGAACGAGCAGTCATCGACCCTGACACTTAAACGGACGCAATAAAAATCACCTAAAAAGAAATAGTATCCCAGAAAGCAAATGATGTCATTTGCCAATTAGGAAAAACGCGGCAGGACTCATTATCAACGTTTCTACCAAATGATGGTCTCTTTCAGACCAGGAAATTCTGCTGTACAATCTCTTTATGACACACTTGGCGAGGAAAGTATCTAGCACTAAGTGATAAAAAGTTTCACTGAGCTTTATCAATGGTCTCTCTCGCCTAAATGGGCAGAGCCATTTAATGCCGACTTGTAGTGTTATATCAGTTTTCGCTCGGGCCCGATTCACTATAAAGTTATTATTAAGTTTCGTGATTCAGTATTTTGTATAAAGTTTGTCTATATTGAAAATATCATTAGAGTATCTCACTGCTATGATTAAATTATGTTGTTTGTTTTTTCTCGTTTGCAGCTTAAAGTGTTTTAAATGTGTACTACTAGTCTTGATAGTGATGTATTTGCCTTTTCTTGATTGTGTTATGTGTTTTGATTCTTGATTTTCCTTTGTTGCTGTGCTAATTCTCATCACATATTGATTGCTTCTTTTTTGCTTCTTCTCTGTTTTTGACTTCATTATATTTTATCTGCGGCCTACTGTCATTTCGATTATCTTCCAGTTCCTTGCTCTAAATTATACCCCTTACAATCTCTAATTGGCCGTTATAGGAGGCAATGTAGAGTCGGCCATTATATGAGGCAATGTAGAGTCGGCGTTATAGGAGGCAATGTAGAGTCGGCCATTATATGAGGCAATGTAGAGTCGGCGTTATAGGAGGCCAAGCACCACAATCAGCATTCATATATAATCCCAAACAATATAACTGTAGATGTTTGAACTTGAAAGTAATATGTTACACACTCAAGATACTAAATTAAACTTTCTAACTCAAAAAATAATATTTCAGAAAGCTTATAATCAATATTTCGTGAAGTGTCTAATTTTTTGTTTGGAATAGTTTGGGAGAGAGAGAGAGACTGAGAAAGAATAGCTGAGAGAGGTCCTGAGACAGATTCTGAGACAGGAGCTGAGGGAGATAAGCTGAGAGAGACGACCTGCAAGATAGAGACTGAAAAAGAAGAGCTGAGAGAAGAACTGATAAAGAGGTTCTGAGACAGGAGCTGAGGGAGATAAGCTGAGAGAGAGAGGACCTGCAAGAGAGAGAGAGAGACTGAGAGAGAGAGAGACTGCAAGAGAGAGAGAGACTGAGAGAGACTGAAAAAGAAGAGCTGAGAGAGGAACTGAGACAGAGGTTCTGAGACAGGAGCTGAGGGAGATAAGCTGAGAGAGAGGACCTACAAGAGAGAGACTGAGAGAGAGAGACTGAGAGAGAGAGAAACACTGCGACACCGAGCAAGGTGAGAATTATTACATTCCATGCCAACGTACCGTAGACGTTCTGCAGCTGCTGCCAAACTGCCACTTAGTGAACAAGAGCCTGTGGGAAGGAATCCATTACCTTCGGTTACTGAACCTACAAGTATGCAACCAACCTCCTCCCTCCCCCCCCCTCAACCACCCGAACAAACAAAAATTAATATATTCACGAAAGAAGTCTAATTTCGTGCTTTTATGAACGCGCATAACACAGAAGGCAATGTTCACGGAAGAGAAACATTCCCCCCCCTCCTCCCACTTCAAAAAATAAAAAAATATAGGTTCTCCAGCGGTTTATCGCATGTTGGGAGATGTGGCGACATCCGGCAGCTCCTCCTGGTCGCTAGAAGTCCGGGAACTTGGTGTTCCGGCAGTGTTGATACGACTGTGGGAACGAGAGGTGGTGTGGCTTCTCACGCTCTGATATCTGCTTCAGTCTCGCTCCTTAAAGCTACCAACAGATACTTCTAGTTAATGACGCAGTGTTCACTCACGCGATATCCCGGCAGGTGTATGCCGCTGATCAGATAACGTGTCGGTCACTGAAACGAATATTTCAATATTACTTTTCAACTCCTAAAACTTTTAAAAAGTTAGCGCGTGATATTAATATCCCAAAATTGGGAAATAAATTATATAAAAGGGGAAGAAAACACACCTAAAACTGAAAATACAAGCACTTTTAAATCTTAAATAACGTATAATAAAGCGTAGGTTAAACATGACAAGTACCACACATGACTTAGGATTCTTACAGAAACACTCCAGGAGAAAATGTTGTCTTGTGGAGAGAGAGTGTGTGTGAAAGTGAAGGTCGCACGTGAGCGGTGAGTTGACTCTCAGGGTAGACATGTGTACTGCCACTCAAGTGCCTCGTGAGGGCATGAGGTGTCTTGTGAGGGCGTGAGGTGCCAGACGTGAGGCGTGAGGTACCTAGGGAGCCACCATGAGAGGGCCACCAGTCGGGACGCTACTGGCACTATTCCTGCTGGCGTTGTCTTGTCCTCACACTCAGCCTACGATAAGTACGTCGTCCGGATCACATTGTGTGTTTCAGGGCCACGGTTCTTCAAACATTACCCAACCATTTACGAAACCTGTTCATCTTTCTACAATCATTGCAGTTTATTAAACAATTTCCGAGATCTGGAACGTCACACTGTAACGTTCAGATTGTTATAAGCAGCTTCGTGATGCTTCGAAACTCATAAAGTGTTTAATAAATGAAAGGAAACCCTCAATAATTGTGGAAACATGCACAGGTTTCGCATGTGGTCGTATATTTGCTTGGTGAACCCCGACCCAGAGATTTGTTGCCCAAACTGTGAGATTTTTCATCACTAAGCTATATTCCTTCAGGTCTTAATTTGCTGTTTAACAAAGTGCCGAATTTATTATTATTATTATTATTATTATTAATAATAATATTATTATTATTATTATTATTTTTTATTGCTTCCCTTAGTGCAGATGTCAGATAACTAAGTTGCACTGAATTACTCGTTTGATTATATTTGCTACTTAGAATAATCAAAGGGTAAAATTGGTGGTGATATGATATGATATGATATGATATATATATATATATATATATATATATATATATATATATATATATATATATATATATATATATATATATATATATATATATATATGTTTCATTGAATATGACCGCATATTCTGTATTTATTATTTTCTGGTTTAGGGCTTCTATCCCTCTAACTATTTTCTTAGCATCAGGGCTTAATTGAAATAGGAGTTCTCCAAAACTCATTTTCGTACTTTTAAGGTGAAGAAAAGAAGTGATTTACTATAGAGTGTATTACACTTATTTGTATAATTTGCACGACGTTTCGAACCTCCATGGTTCATTCTCAAGTGAACAGATCTTACAATACTAGTTGATTTTATACCCGCATTAGGTCAGGTGATAATACAATGAAGGTGAAAAACATGGGGGGATACATAAGGGATAAATGTGAGGTGAAACATAGAGGCTGCAGAAGGCTTATTGGCCCATACGAGGCATCTCCTATCTAAACACAAAGATTAATCCAGTGTGATTGGCCTGTTATGTTGCACATTGTCTTCTGTGTTGGCATCGATATGTTCTTGTCTTGTCCTTACTGCCAACACAGAAGACAATGTCCAACATAACAGGCCAATCACACTGGATTAATCTTTGTGTTTAGATAGATTGTGTTTAGACAATGAAACATGTTTGAAAGAAACCTGCTGCCAGTATACACCAATATATATATATATATATATATATATATATATATATATATATATATATATATATATATATATATATATATATATATATAATTTTATCATTACTGCCTTTCCAACTCTCGGGTGAGGGGTATCATCCAGGGTATAAATAATATTCTATAAGGTTATAAATATTAAATATTGTTCCAAAGCATATTAAAAATATCACACGTCCAGCCATTAAATTATTCACAGTGCATCACAGAGGTGCATTTTGCTGCATGATGAATAAAGAAACACTACTACACTCCAGAAGTCACCCAACGCACCCTGGATTTATGAAGCATTTACCAGTCCATGTACGAAACCTTTGTATCTTTCCTCGATCATGACTGTGTACTGTTTCTTCATTTAATAGTTACCAAATAGTGCTCCGAGGTCGTTCTCGACTCCAAAGGTATTGTTGGTAGGGGTTTAACCTCGTAGTTTAGAATATATTTTATAAATAAATGAAAATTAAGCCGCTATGATTGAGGAAAGATATACAGGTTTCGTATGTGCTTACGTAAATGCGTCATGCATCCTGGCCCTAAGTCATCCTTTTAAATTGCCATAGTCATTATGCTGAACATGGCCACAGCTGCCTCGTATGGGCCAATAGGACCTCTAGAGTTGTCTCCATTCTTAAACCATCTCGGAATGCTCTCTTCATTGCTCTAGTCTCACTTTCACACTCATTATGTCTCCACGAAATTTTTATTTCTGACTCCAGGGGCTGGGAGCGTTGTTGGGAGCGCGGGCCTTAATTGGCGGTAATTTTCTAAACATGATCTCGCATGTCCATAGAAATTTTGAGCTGCAGATTATAAATTACTATTATATATGTATTTTACTCTTTGTATATCGGAAGAAAACAAAATGTTAGTTTTTTAATAACATTTAATAGTATTTTTTAATATGTTTCTTTAGGCGACCAATATCTCTATTGCATTGTTTTTAATGGTACAGCTCTATGAATTATTAATAACTAGCAATTTCCATGAAGTAAAATTAATGAATTAGTAGCAACTATAATGAACTTTGTTAAGGAAAAGGAAGTCCTGTTGCATATTTACGTGTATGTTTATTTTAATTGCTTTAAGGAAAGGTAGATTGAAATAAATAAAAAAATTAAGAACGTCTGTTAATGAAATTATTAATAATTCATTTAACAAGCCAATTAAATTTTTTATACTCTTTTTACCTTTTAATTAAACAACAGGAGATGTAAACGGTCAATTATAGACTTGGGTTCATATTATTACAAACAAATAAATCAAAGAATTAAGTTCATTTGTACTCTTGGTGATATGCTTCGCTATCAGATCTTTTTATATCAAATCTTTTTATATCCGATCTTGTGTTTGATCTTTTTGAGAGCTGTGCAACAGTAGTTTCATCAGTAAGTTTACTCGTGTATTTCGACTTGACAAAGTTAATCGCTGAAAACTATGACTCGCGTGAATACGTGGCTGTAAATACTGTTAATATTGCCCCTGCAAGATTTTTCAGATACTCGAAGGTTTCATGCACGGAATTCCAGGGTTTTTTAAACCTCATTTTTCTGTCAATTCTGAGCGTAAATCCAGTCATTAACCCATCTCTTTCCATACTTTGTTGTTCAGGTTATAAGTCGACAAATTTTTCCTCTAAATTGAGCTGCTGCAATTGCATCTCAAAATTATCCAAATCAATCCCATGCACCATTACTAAATTCAGTTTTCCCAATGTTACACTGCACACTTCTATGACTTTTGTTGTGTCTTCAAATGACCTAAATTTTGTGAATATTTATAAAAAAGTTATTAGCATTTGAATCAATTATCCTAAAAAATTTAATTACAAACCTCTGAATGTCTTTTTTCTCGCAAATTTCAAGAGCTGTCATGTTTTTTTTTCATTTTTAAAGTATTTTAAAGTGTTATATTGTCGACATCGTCAAAATATTAACAGTTTGATTTAGAAGGATATTTTGTTATCAAACAACATACTATTTTGCTAGATCTCGTAATTTAGTGTTGAAGTCGTTTAAGTGGGCGACGAAAACTTTAAGAAAACTTTATTCTTTAAATTCACACATTCGTCAAAACAGCTGAATTTCATCCAACTACTCGACATATCATTCAAAGACAGAACGTCAACAAGTCCATCGTTCACTGTTGTACACAAGTAGTTCTGTATACACTAAATTCACCTCGCTCAGCAAATTCTGAAAATGTTTTTTTTTTCAAAGCCGCTCAGAAATATAATTAACTGTCTTGGTTAAAATTTTCATCACTTCTTAAAGTTCCTTAGGGGGCAGCTTTTGTACACAATTCCGTCTTGTGTACAATACTATTAAAAGCCTACCAATAGACGTCCACATTTGCAAATCCTGCTGTTTTACCAATCATTCAGGGTGCAGCATCAGTTGTCACAACAACCAACGGCCTGTTGAACCAAGCTCTCACACGTCAAGCCTGGCCCCGGGCCGGGGCTTGGGTAGTAGAACAGCTCCCAGAACCCCCATCCAGCAAGTATATCCAGCAACAGCGACTATATTGGTCAACCGGTCGTTTGCACACTATGTTTACTCCAGCCGTGCGGGCTTCAGACTTGACTGTATATGTATTAAGTGTCATCTTCCTGGCCCCGTGGCCCGCATCTTGGAATTAAAGCATGCGAAACCCGCATCTGATACACCGTGCGGAAAATTACACAGTGTGTGTGTGCGTGTTTTTTTTTAAGCTCTCTTGGCAAGAGCAAACACGGAGGAAGTTGTTTGCAACGCATTGCAAGTTAAAATACTGAATGAAGCTTCAGTGTTGGTTTGTATTATTATTTATTTTATAATTGTACTTTGCAGGATCCAGCTATTAGCTCTTGGACCTGGCCTTTCAAATCAATGGTTGTCTTATGTATTTACTCAAGACCTAATTTTCTCTAAGCATTTCTACATCCTGTATTTCTCTCAGACATATATCTCCAAGCAGCAGCCCGTAGTAGCTGTCTAAGGGCCAGATACATACTTAATGCTTGGCGAACAGAGGCATTAAGTGAAACAACACTGTCCATTTGTTTCTGCCTCGACTGGGAACCGAATCCGGGTTCGTTTGACTACGACTCCAGAGCACTCTTCGTTCGGTCGCGAAGACCTGTGTGTGTGTGTGTGTGTGTGTGTGTGTGTGTGTGTGTGTGTGTGTGTGTGTGAGATACCGTGTTTGAGTTTTAAAATATCAAGCAACATATTTTCCTACTGGTGAATGTGTTCCACGAGAGCACTTATCCCATAACATACTTCTCAAGACTCTTCACTATGTCTGGATTTTGAGAAAAAAAGATCCTGCTGTACTGCAAGTGAATAATTGTCTTAGACTTTTCTTTGAAGATTCCTGATTGTCATTTCATTATCTGATTCATTATCACTCGGCGTTGCATCGTTCAGTGATCTCATTGACGTGACGAGTTCTCCGTCACTGTCGGATTAAAGAAAATTTCAAACTACTCAGCGAAGCATATTGAGCTTGAGGCTTCACCTGAGCGGTAGAAATATTGCTCAATTTTAAGGGTAGCAGAAATTGCAGTCACCAAAATGATGATTGATTGTCAATAATTCAGGAATTGATTAAATGCTGTTCTTACATCAATGGATCATTTGTTCACGTTTCTTACATATTTATGTCACATATATCACTCACGTAGCTATTGACTGTAAATATATATAAAGAACATGTCACTAAAAATTTCAGTAATTTGTAGGAAGTGTATTAGTGTCTTTAATATACATTGTGTACCTACTGAACTTTATCATATTTTGAGTTTATTTCACATAAATAAAATTTTTATTATTATAATATATATATCGATATAGACATTGTTAGAAATATATGTCTCATACTACAGTGAATACTTTTTAAGTGCTTCAAACAGGAGTCCTGGTATTTTCACTGAGGTTATAGAGAAATATTAATATGTCTACTGGAAAACTCAAAATTTAGTTGGCATAATTTTTATATGAATTTATATTTATTATTACTATTATTATTATTAGTAGTATCACCATTATTAGCCTAAAATGGTGGCTAATTTTAACTTCAATTATATTCGGTTAGTTTTATCTGGTTAATTGTAAAAAAAATGTAATTAAAGCGTACAAAACGCCAATATGCTCCAATTTACAACAGGGAACAATATCGTCCATAAAATTGTAGGTAGAGAAATTGTTTTTATAAGATTTACAATGAAACCTTTTTGACTAATATGACCAGATATGCAAGCCTAATTATGATTAATATGGGGGCATAATATATGTGATTAATATTCATTACATAATATTTTAATCCGCGATTTGCTCAATGTAATTACGAAATGATGATTTGGAAAAATTTCCACCGATCCATCAGTTTTGTTTTTTAATATCTTAAATCAGAGCGGTTTAGGGGGCCAGGGGAAAGAATGGTATTTAGAAAAAACACACTAATTAGATTACAGCTTTGCAATGAATATATCATTCCTTTTGATTCCTTCTGAAGATGTATTTAATATACGAAAGTACTTAAGGAAATTCCTGTTTCATTTTCCTCCGTGGTCTGACATTGTCACATTCTTAATCACGTGTTTATTTTCGTGATATACACACACACACACACACACATATATATATATATATATATATATATATATATATATATATATATATATATATATATATATTTATATATATATATATATATATATATATATATATATATATATATATATATATTTATATATATATATATATATATATATATATATATTTATATATATATATTTATATATATATATATATATATATATATATATATATATATATATATATATATATATATATATAT